>NW_015646152.1:138487-140209 GCF_001515625.1 Sinocyclocheilus rhinocerous | reverse complement strand
ACACCGCATCACACGGTGCCCGTCTCTCCTCAGTGCCCTCAGGAGATCAGTCTGCCAACCCTGTTGGTGTTCCAGGGCGCAGCGGTCTCCGGCGAGCGCTGCTCTCAGTTACCGCCCGGAAACGCTAAATGGCTCGCGACCTCCACGGAGGTCTCTAGAGAAGCTAGTAGGGCCGTCCTCTGCCGGTTCGCCGCTTCAGGGCACCCAGCTAGCCGCTCTGATTACACCAGAGGTCAGTCTTGAGAGACTGATTCCCTTAGTAGATTAACGTGTCTCGGTGGGTCCCGCACACTGTAGAGTGAGGCTATAGAATCCAGTTCTCCTCCGCCTCAGTTTAAACGGGGTCATCCCCACTATGGTGGGTCCCGAGCAGGCTCTGGTCATGGAACAGAAGAGATGTCGTTCTCGCTCACACGAAAGAGCTGGGGTTATGACTTAACGCCAAGAAAAGTGTGCTTTTTCCAGTACAGAGAACCACTTATCTGGGCGTGGTGTGGGATTCGACCACGATGTCACCGACAACACAGCAGTGGTCTTTTATATATGTGGGGGCAGACATCCTGTCGAGGCAGGGGCCGAGGCCCGGGGAATAGATGCCTCACCCCAGCACTGTGGCTGGATGCCATGGTACAGACGCGGCCGTGGCTTTGTCTGTACACCTTTCCCCTGATTGTTCTGCTCCCGGGAGTTCTGGAGAGGAGGGGAAACCCGCTTCGCATGCTCAAGGTCACGCGGCGGTGCCTACGTGCCTTAGACATGTAAAGGAAACCTTGGTTCTTATGTCAGGGCCTGGTGCTGCGAGCTCCTGGTCACCGCATATGCTAGTGACGGATGCATCTTTCACCGGTTGGGAGTGGTCATGAGTGGCCGCTCGGCCCGCGGCCTGTGAAGCGGCCGCCATCTCACGTGGTGCATAAGTTGACTGGAGATGCTGGCCGTGTTTCTAGCTTTGAAACACTTCCTCCCAGGCCTAAGAGATCGGGCCGTGGCTTTGTCTGTACACCTTTCCCCCGATTGTTCTGCTCCCGGGAGTTCTGGAGAGAGTGCGCTGGAACGAGGTCAGTCGACTGCCAGTAGCCCCGTTCTGCCCGGGCCGAGTATGGTTCTCGGACCTGATTCCTCTCCATGACGGCGCTCCATGGGAGATTCACGTCAGGAGAGATCTCCTCTCACAGGCAAAGGGCGCACCCCGCCCGGGATGCTATTCCATAGCCTTGAGTCCTCTGATCTCCCCTCTCCTTCCGTGGTCAAGGCTCACTCCTCCAGAAGTTGGCCTTCGGACGGTGGGCCCCGCCTACTTTAGCCATTCCTGGCTCCCTTTTCTCTCGCCTTAGTTGTGCTCTTCCACACTAGGCAGGGATTTGCAAGTCTGGCGGCGTGGGCATTGTCGTTCCCGTAGCGTTTCGACGCAGCTCGAGTTCCTGAAGGGGAACGTCTCCAGGTTACGTATGTAACCATGGTTCCCCGAAGGGAACGAGACGCTGCGTCTCAGGGCCATACTTCCGGCATCCCTGCCACCGCTTGCTTCACTCCTGAAGCTGACACCGGTTTCACCTCACGTGCTTTTATACTTCCTGGTCGCTACGTCACCCCGCCCGTGACGTCTCGCCCATCCATTGGACTGATTACACATGTGATTCAGAGCGTGGTCACGCTGGAGGCGTTCCCGTAGCGTTTCAATGCAGCGTCTCGTTCCCTTCGGGGAACCATGGTTACATATGT
>NW_015646152.1:116764-137473 GCF_001515625.1 Sinocyclocheilus rhinocerous | reverse complement strand
AAACAGTCAATGAAGACGAAGAAGAGAATGATGTGTGCTCCCGGCGCCTATTTATACTATAGTCGCACCGGTAGTGACGTCATGGCTGTCACCAGCCAACGAGTTGGTGTTTTTTCAATGTATGCTTCAGACACGGGTCACGACGAGGCGTTCCCCATAGCGACCCTTAGAGGACGCAGTTCGAAGTTCCCATGAAAGGGAACGCTGCACTTCTGAAGGTTTTAGTCGATCTGCAAGTCAATAAAGACTCAAGCAACCTGCCAACATTAGAAAAAGCTCAGAATGTAGCAGCTAAAAAGTTAATATTGACTAACTCACTATGAAAGCAAAATTTGCACATTTAACAAGATTCATGTAGTAAATGTTCTAGAAAAGTTAATTTTTTTAAGTTTACAAATTAAACAAATTTCAGTCTACTCTGTCACACAATTTTAGAAGACTTGGAATTCAGTTCATAAGTTGTATGAACTGTACTATTTTTGTGGAGCTTGACAGTGAGAATCATTATCCACTTTTTTTGTATGGAAAAGAACAGCATGTACATTAAGCTAAACATATTTTGTGTTCCATTGAAGAAAAATTGTCATCAACATATGTACAGAAAATATTGTGTGTTCTCTGTAAAGCTCTTCAAAGCCATTTCAGAACAAGAGGACGACTAATAGAGGTAATTTATAGTTGTTTTCTGCTTATGTTTCCAGTGAAAGGTATATTACTTGATACATAAATTGCTAAACAAACAGGCCAGTAGATTACCCATTTTGAAATGAAGAAAGAAGGTCTTTCATCTTTTCTGGATTACAGTAATTACGTATCACATCCCTCTTAAACTCTCACATGGCTGATTTACAACAGGCCCACAGATAGAGTAAATACTTCACCTTTGACAAACAATATTCTGTGTATTCCCCAGTCAGAAGCGTCTCTTCTTCAGATGCTGTTAAACACACAGCTCGAGCCTCGGTGAGATAATGTGTAATTGTGAAGATCATTTCAAGATATCGTGAAACAGAAACACTGCAGTAAACAAGATTCCAAAACACAGAGAGGCCTCAGATCACAGACCACTAACAGTCCAGCTGATTCATGCTGCACATTTTTTTACTTCCCCGCCCTGCAATCACAGAAGCAATTTTTTTTCATGGTAGTCTAAATGACATCAAAAAACAAAACATTCTGTGGTTGGTTGCTTTTCTTCCTGTCTACGTAGGTGGTTCTTGGCAGAACAAGCAGCAGTGTAAATAACACTTTTTGCGGTTTAGTCAAATATTTCGCAACATAAGACAGAGATCCTACCGGAGATTGGCATAAATATATCAATATGTATTTAAAATAAAAATACAAAATACTGTGTGGAAAAATGTATTTAAATACAAATACAGTATTTTATACTTTGAAAATACATGTGAAATTGGCCATCCAGTGCAGGTATCCTTATTAGGCTGAAATCTATCTGGACCTATTCTGAATGTAAAAAAAAAAAAAACTTTTAGATGTGTACAACTGCTTAGAAACTTTCCTTTTCTTAACTTACATTTGCATAGTTGGGTGAACATACTCTGATTTTGATACCTGATTTTGTAAATGTTACCAATTACATTTTCATTAAGCAGCAAGTTTGTGCTTTTCTAAAGTTTAAAATGCTTACATTTACAAAATGGGTCAGCAACAGCAGAAATAATTAATAAAGTAATGGCCCATGTTTAATACAAATGTTAAGTAAAATAAATGCTTAATGAATTTAAAAAAAACATAAAAGAGGTTATTATACAATTTAGTGTTATGCATATGTTATCATATTCATATGTTTTGATCTACTGTAATGTCACAAGTCTCAAGTGTGCTGGGTTTTACATTATTCTTTGATTCTTTTGTGTGGGTTTAAGTGTACTTAAAAACATTTTCACATGTGCCCTCCAAAATGACCCACAACCTATTCAGTTTATACTTGAAGAAATTTGTTTATTCACTAACTTTTTACGAGACAAGTGTTTGACAAACTACTCAGCAAAATATTTCCTCTCACCGCTGCTTTCTCATGGTTTCCCTTACGAAAATTACAAGAAAAAAAAAAAACGTCTCCAGGTTACGTATGTAACCATAAGGGAACGAAGGGAACGAGACGCTGCGTCTCAGGGCCATACTTCCGGCATCCCTGCCATGCGTTTTAAATTTAAACTTCTTAAACTTCTGATATATGGTTTTATGAGCGCACACAACCGAAGCACACAGACAGAAAGCGGTCACCAGACAGCATGTGAGTACTAAACTAAGTTCTCATTCACACACAAGTTTACGTTAAAAACACACGAGTTACAAAAACAGTTGGTTATGTCTGTGAAGGTAAACAGCTGGGAAATAAATCGCTTGTTTATTTTAGATCTGTGTGGCAGCAGCAATATACAGTAAATAAATCAATAAATCCACTGCTGTCTTGTCTCCTCTGAGGCTGGGACTGTAAATAGTGTTCTGTGCTCGTCTGTGCAGCCAAAGGCAGAACAGTTTGCATGTTTTGCTCAAACTTTCGCCATGGCATTACACCGTTGTCGTTTGCGAAATCAAAATGATGGTGCCATGGGTGGAAATGTGCAGATTAAGGGGCGGTAATATTATAATGAGATCCCTTTGCCACGTCACCAAGGGAGCGAAATCTAACACGCTCGTTTCCTCAGATGCTTGCAGAAAAAGGCTTACCAAAACAAAGTTACTGGGTTAATCTTTTTCACGTTTCCTTGGTTGGTAGATGCACCAGGGACCTGATTATATCACTTAAAACCTTAAGAATCCCAAATCTTTGTCACACAGCAAGACCAGAAGAGCTCTGATTATAGTAGTACACCATGAGTTGACATCATGTAGTTCCTGCAAACATGAAAATTGAGAAAATCACAATTTACATATGTAATGTATATTTTGCTAAATATGACACACTACATACCCATCTGTCATGGACTTTCAAAGGATTAGCCAGCGCGACTGCTGTCTTGTCTTTTTGCTGGAAAAGTGTCATCAAACAAGGTAGGTGGTGTTCCAGTCGTGCATAGAATTTGTGGGGCAAGTTCTCATTTGTAACAAGTTGGTACTCTGCAAAATGAGACAAAAGAGAATTTTGTAAAACTAACTCACATCACATGATATATTAAGCAAGAGATGCGATATAACTTATGGTACAATGGCAATGATGGATATTTCTACATACCTAGCACTTCCACTTCATCATCTTTTGTTTTTCTTCAAATTTGAAAACAAAAAAGCAAACATTTAAACCGTTACTGTCTGTGATTTAGAACAGTAATAGCCAACAGGATGTAAAAATAAAGTTCAAAGTATACACTGACTTCCAAGTCATGCAAAATTATGTTAAAATTGAACAATTTCAATATTATGCAAATTACATAAGTGCCCAGAGATCATCACTGAAATATGAAATATAAATTAAAAATAAATGTATATAATTCGCAGAAATAAAGCATTCCAAAAATAGAATCCATGTTGCGCATAACATGGTTAAAATAAAAACTACAAAAATAAGTAATGAATAATAAAAAAATATATATATTTATTATAAAAACTGAAGTTCTAAATCCACTTTTAAGTGAATTTACAAATGTGCCTGTGCTCTTCTGTAGCAGGTGCAGGCACTGAAATTATCTAACTGGCCAACAAGCTTCAGTGCGGGCCGAGGCAGCTAATAAGTGAAAGTGAAATTGACATGATGTGTTGCAAAGTATGGTATCCCATGCTTGGAATTTGTGCTTTGCATTTTCATCCAAGTGCACATACACAGCAGTGAGTAGTGAACAAACACACACACCTGGAGCAGAGAGCAGACATTTTTGCTGCAGCATCCGAGGAGCAGTTGGGGTTTCATTGCCTTGCTCAAGGGTCTCACCTCAGTCGTGGTATTGAGGGTGGAAGAGAGCGCTGGTCTTTCACTCCCCCCCTACAATCCCTGCCTGTACCGAGACTCGAACCCACGACCTTTGGGTTACAAGTCTGACTATCTAACCACTGTCCCCAAAATGAATTCAGGATTTATATGAAAACACTTCCTCGTGCAGAAAATCTGAATGGTATGTCTGCCGATTTAAAAAAAAAAATAATAATAATTTATGCTTTTAAAGTAGTCGGTTTCAATGAAAGTTTGATATTTGGCAATTACACTAAATCTAGCTATCTAACCTCCTAAACAGCAGTTAGCAACAAGAGGAGCTCACGTTTCCTCACCTGCAACATACCTAAATACATTCTGTTAATGACTCTATGTCATGCTTAACTGTCAACAATGAGATGATATTCATGAAAACGTTAACTTCAGGGTCCTTGGATTTGTAAAAATTATACTTGCAGCATCGC
The DNA here is from genome assembly GCF_001515625.1 of Sinocyclocheilus rhinocerous. Lineage (NCBI taxonomy): Eukaryota > Metazoa > Chordata > Actinopteri > Cypriniformes > Cyprinidae > Sinocyclocheilus > Sinocyclocheilus rhinocerous. Next base: position 133,117 of record NW_015646152.1, on the reverse strand, counting down.
TTGAAATGAGACCGATCTGCCATCTTGAGAAGAAAAATTCAGCGCAGGCAGTTTCCTTGTACATGGATGACGTCAGACGCAAAATCGCCACACTGAACGATTTTAAGTTGATGTAAAAAGTTTGTGTAAATTAAAACAACAAAATTATTCAGCTAACTTAAGTGTCATTTTCACAAACTCATAAATACCAGAAAGTTCTAAATACTTACCAAGGTCTATTAAATTGAACTAATTTTGATTTAAATTAAAAGGGCTTAATACAATTAATTATTTTGAGTATTAGGGTTTACAGTGTGCTGCAGTCTGGTTGTCCTGCACAAAGCCTGATTATATGCTACAGTTTCTGATCTGCTGAATGAGGCCAAAAAGAACTTCTAAAAACTTTACATGTCAAACGTTCTTCAAATGTTTAGGAAATATCCATTTATATGTAAATTTGACTAATTTGGTATGAATATGTAATGTATGACCCTTTCTCACGAGCTGTATCATTGTATTTGTTAACTTAATTTTTCTTGAATCTACAGCAAGTCTGCCTTCTTGTAAAGTTATGTGCTTTTCGTGTTTTTTCAAACATGTCTTTACAGCAGTGACAATGAATCATAGTTGCTGGAACTTCTTAAGCGGTGCTTTTATAATGGCATTCACCATCTCCACTGACAGATACAATAATAATCTGAGGGTCTATATGTTGTCTGCTTTATATATCACTATAACCTCTTTCAATTTCCTCTTACGACTCTGAAAGCACAACCCAGTATGTTTGAGAGCATAGAACAAACTCTTAGCATCTTCCATGTCATTATGTATGACAGAAATAACAAGAACCTGCAATCACCTGCCACAGATTCGAACAAGAGAGAACGAACACAGACAAAATATTCATATTCACAGATCTAACACATCAGCAGTCCTACCAGAGTTCCTGTTCAAAACACCACATCAAACATAATCATGATACCATGAATATTAAGTGAAATCCTAAATTCTTTGCAAAAACTCTCTTAAATATATAGTTCACCTAAAAATACAAATTTGCTGGAAATGTACTCACCCTCAGGTGAGTAGGTTGTAGATGAGTGGTAGATATGTTTAGATGAGTTTGTTTCTTCATCAGAACAGATTTGGAGAAATGTAGCATTACATTACTTGTGCAGCAATGGATCCCCTGCAGTGAATGGGTGCCGTGGAATCGTGTTTTAGATGGAAGCAACGGTTTGAAGCTAGAAACGTTTAGATGGATTTGTTATCTAACAAAATGTTAATTGATGGAGTCATGTGGATTACTTGCTGATTATTGTGATGTTTTTATCATCTGTTTGGACGGCACCCATTCACTGCACAGGATCCATTGGTGAGCAAGTAATGTAATGCTAAATTTATCCAATTCTGTGCTGATGGAGAAGATTAAGAGTAAATATTCAATATAAATATGTGGTTATCATATTTTTGGTTAAGTGCTGTTAAACTGAATTAATTTCCATGAATTAAATAACAGTTGCTGTGTGCCAAAATTAAACATTATTGCATTGTGCATAGTAAGAGCCAGTCAGATGCAAATTATTGCAAGCTGTCATTAGGTTGTGTTGGATTAATTGAAGTGAATGGGTTCATGTAAATACTAATAATAATAATAATAAAAAAGAATGGCTGATTTGAGTTCATGAACAGAAATATAATAAGGTAAATGCTGCTGATCACTGTTTTGGATTTATTTAAACTAGGGTGTGTTTAAGTGTTCTAGGTTTCTTTCAACACAATCCCATGGCAATATGTAACTAATTTACATTTTGTCCACATCACATTAACAATAATCTGTGCTTCTGACCACAATTTGAGAACTGAATTTCCAACCACACAACCTCGCATTGCTGTTTGTGAATGTTCATTAGAATTATGAATGCCTTGATCTGTATTGCTAACAAACTTGCGCCCATAGTTGGCTAATGATGCTTTTGAGAACTGCACCCCTGGTTGGTTTCTTTACTTTCATTTTTATTGAATGTAAAATCATCTGTTCACATTTGATGGTGTCACCAACAGCAACTGAGAATGTTTATTCTTTAACAAAAAACATAAATTGTTTGTGCCAAATAAATACAGCTCTAATATATATTCAAAACATATTACCCTCGTAAAAGGACATTTCACCTAAACATGAAGATTCTTTCATCATTTGCTGGTGTAACCCAGGCTCAAAGACATTTGTAGTCTGAGTCAGTTATGAATACAGTTAAGCTAAATAAATAAGTAATGTAAAAGGAAATAATAGGAAAAATAGTATATATATAGGGGGCGTTTCCTCCGAGGAGGCAAGAGAGGCAATGTCTCCTCAAAAAGTTGAATGAGAAAATAATCGATATTACAAAAATAAAACAGCGCAAATATGACAAAAAATGATATTAAAAGTCTAAAAGTCACTCGTTTTTATAAAGTAACACTGTCCAACAGCAACACCCACAGGTAAAGTCACAGCGGAGGCTTGCCTCCCTTCGGCCCATTGACTTTCTACAGAGACCCCTTAGGGTGCCGTGACTTTTCTGGAGGCTCATTGAGATGAATGAGGGAAAGTCACGTGAGAGGAGGCAATGCCGGTTCGTGTGATAAATCCCGCCTCTTGTTTTCGTGCAGCTCTCGGTCTGAATGAAGAAAATGATGGCCTTATTGACTAATTATAAAGTAAGTAAACAACTCTCCCGCTTAGATACCACTACTTTGTGTCACATCAAAATAAAACTTTGAAATGGTCTGAAAACGTGATGACTGTGTCAGTTTTTAGTGAGCATTCAGCGTGATAAAATGAAAGATATATCTTCGTGTCTGTGGCAGTGTTTACAGAGCTTTTATTACACTGACCCCAAAATAAGTTGACTATTAAAAAGAACAGCTGAACATCAGTTCACAAATAAAAAACGGAGTGTCTATTTACAAGTGCAAATAGGCCGCATTGTTGGCAGAGGTCATTTACACTAACTCCGCCCATCAACGTGTGATTACAAAGCATTACAAAAGACAACTGTTTAATAATAGCTCCAGTGGAGCAGGTAGTAAAATATGTGTTGATGTCGTTTTTGACGCGATCGACCGGGGTTCGAACCCACGTTTTGTCGAACTTTATTCCTACCTTTTCAAATCAGATATCACGTCGGAAAGGCATGTATTTTCAATAATAATGAAGGAAATAATCTAAAAGTTGAACTTAAAGTATCGGGTAGGGTTAGGGTACGTGTAGGGAGGGATTTATTGTCCCAATAAGATGACATCCATTTAATAATTTGAATTAAAATTATAATTTACACTCAATATGTTATTATTGCATACTGTTTTATAATGTACTACAATACTGAAGTGCAGATAATTGACACTATTTGCAATAAGTAGTATATATAGCAGAAAATCCTGCTAGGTGTAAATCGAATCTATAGTTATTTGCACTTTGTGTAAACATTAAGTGTAACAGGGACATGGATTTATATATATATATATATATATATATAACTGCCTCCTCATTTTAAAACACCACCTCACGCCACTGATATATATAATTTTTGTACAACACTTTGAAAGCTTAGACAGTAAACTATGCCAAGCCAGATTTATAACTATAGGCCTATATCAATGTTGCTGGCCACTAAAGCTGCACTGTGTTCTTGTTCACCACCCCATCCACAAACCTCTGCAGTCGCATTCTCTATTTAGTGTCCTATTAATCATCCACTGACATAACAGTTGTATATGTGCCACAGTGTGAATTGTCAGCCTTTAGTACAGTACAGCACAGCCTCAGTCTCCTTATCATGAATAATGCATGACACATCACCACCCCTGAGTTTTCTATACTGGTCTGCAAGAGCTCAAGGTCTCTTCAAAGCATGACTGAGGGAGAAAGAACAAATGGAAACTGTAGGTAGTAGATTAATTAAAGCGGTAAAATAAATAATGTTAATTAATTAATTTATTCACTTTAATTACCTGTATTAAGCAGAATCTGTGCAGAGAGGCATTAAACATAGAATCCATTTGCAATCACTGAAACTATACAGAAAATAATGCTGCTTACTATCATGACACTAAATCAAGAAATGGAACTGCTCTTGACAGTCAGGAACTTGAACCTTTGCCCCTATAGTTTAAGTGTGGACAAGCCCAAAGTTATGCAGTCTATCCTGGGAGTCGTAAACTCAGGGACCTTAACTAGCCTGAGAAATCTCATACTATCAAGTTCCCTCCTTCTTATCCACAGCCATGCTGCAAAACAAGATGAAGCAACTGGCCTGTGCATGTCAATAGCTCAGAGAGCTCTCACAGCTGTTCCCTTCACTAGTTGTGTTTGCTTTGTTGCCATGGTCGCAGATGGGTGTGAATGTTTGGGTTTTTATGGTAGACTTTGTTATATTATGATGGACACATTTAGATTGAAAACTGATCAGCTTTGTGTACAGTAGATTGACTAAGTGACCTTATTGTCAGGTTTATATGCCATAATAGTATATAGTATAAATGTAGTATACACAGTAAACAGTAAAGTGAGTTGAGTGTGAGAAGTTGTAAACAAGTAAAAAAGGTGAACGAATGGTATGTCTGCCGATTAAAAAAAAATAATAATAATAATTTATGCTTTTAAAGTAGTCGGTTTCAATGAAAGTTTGATATTTGGCAATTACACTAAATCTAGCTATCTAACCTCCTAAACAGCAGTTAGCAACAAGAGGAGCTCACGTTTCCTCACCTGCAACATACCTAAATACATTCTGTTAATGACTCTATGTCATGCTTAACTGTCAACAATGAGATGATATTCATGAAAACGTTAACTTCAGGGTCCTTGGATTTGTAAAAATTATACTTGCAGCATCGCTTGAAATGAGACCGATCTGCCATCTTGAGAAGAAAAATTCAGCGCAGGCAGTTTCCTTGTACATGGATGACGTCAGACGCAAAATCGCCACACTGAACGATTTTAAGTTGATGTAAAAAGTTTGTGTAAATTAAAACAACAAAATTATTCAGCTAACTTAAGTGTCATTTTCACAAACTCATAAATACCAGAAAGTTCTAAATACTTACCAAGGTCTATTAAATTGAACTAATTTTGATTTAAATTAAAAGGGCTTAATACAATTAATTATTTTGAGTATTAGGGTTTACAGTGTGCTGCAGTCTGGTTGTCCTGCACAAAGCCTGATTATATGCTACAGTTTCTGATCTGCTGAATGAGGCCAAAAAGAACTTCTAAAAAATTTACATGTCAAACGTTCTTCAAATGTTTAGGAAATATCCATTTATATGTAAATTTGACTAATTTGGTATGAATATGTAATGTATGACCCTTTCTCACGAGCTGTATCATTGTATTTGTTAACTTAATTTTTCTTGAATCTACAGCAAGTCTGCCTTCTTGTAAAGTTATGTGCTTTTCGTGTTTTTTCAAACATGTCTTTACAGCAGTGACAATGAATCATAGTTGCTGGAACTTCTTAAGCGGTGCTTTTATAATGGCATTCACCATCTCCACTGACAGATACAATAATAATCTGAGGGTCTATATGTTGTCTGCTTTATATATCACTATAACCTCTTTCAATTTCCTCTTACGACTCTGAAAGCACAACCCAGTATGTTTGAGAGCATAGAACAAACTCTTAGCATCTTCCATGTCATTATGTATGACAGAAATAACAAGAACCTGCAATCACCTGCCACAGATTCGAACAAGAGAGAACGAACACAGACAAAATATTCATATTCACAGATCTAACACATCAGCAGTCCTACCAGAGTTCCTGTTCAAAACACCACATCAAACATAATCATGATACCATGAATATTAAGTGAAATCCTAAATTCTTTGCAAAAACTCTCTTAAATATATAGTTCACCTAAAAATACAAATTTGCTGGAAATGTACTCACCCTCAGGTGAGTAGGTTGTAGATGAGTGGTAGATATGTTTAGATGAGTTTGTTTCTTCATCAGAACAGATTTGGAGAAATGTAGCATTACATTACTTGTGCAGCAATGGATCCCCTGCAGTGAATGGGTGCCGTGGAATCGTGTTTTAGATGGAAGCAACGGTTTGAAGCTAGAAACGTTTAGATGGATTTGTTATCTAACAAAATGTTAATTGATGGAGTCATGTGGATTACTTGCTGATTATTGTGATGTTTTTATCATCTGTTTGGACGGCACCCATTCACTGCACATGATCCATTGGTGAGCAAGTAATGTAATGCTAAATTTATCCAATTCTGTGCTGATGGAGAAGATTAAGAGTAAATATTCAATATAAATATGTGGTTATCATATTTTTGGTTAAGTGCTGTTAAACTGAATTAATTTCCATGAATTAAATAACAGTTGCTGTGTGCCAAAATTAAACATTATTGCATTGTGCATAGTAAGAGCCAGTCAGATGCAAATTATTGCAAGCTGTCATTAGGTTGTGTTGGATTAATTGAAGTGAATGGGTTCATGTAAATACTAATAATAATAATAATAAAAAAGAATGGCTGATTTGAGTTCATGAACAGAAATATAATAAGGTAAATGCTGCTGATCACTGTTTTGGATTTATTTAAACTAGGGTGTGTTTAAGTGTTCTAGGTTTCTTTCAACACAATCCCATGGCAATATGTAACTAATTTACATTTTGTCCACATCACATTAACAATAATCTGTGCTTCTGACCACAATTTGAGAACTGAATTTCCAACCACACAACCTCGCATTGCTGTTTGTGAATGTTCATTAGAATTATGAATGCCTTGATCTGTATTGCTAACAAACTTGCGCCCATAGTTGGCTAATGATGCTTTTGAGAACTGCACCCCTGGTTGGTTTCTTTACTTTCATTTTTATTGAATGTAAAATCATCTGTTCACATTTGATGGTGTCACCAACAGCAACTGAGAATGTTTATTCTTTAACAAAAAACATAAATTGTTTGTGCCAAATAAATACAGCTCTAATATATATATTACCCTTATTACCCTCGTAAAAGGACATTTCACCTAAACATGAAGATTCTTTCATCATTTGCTGGTGTAACCCAGGCTCAAAGACATTTGTAGTCTGAGTCAGTTATGAATACAGTTAAGCTAAATAAATAAGTAATGTAAAAGGAAATAATAGGAAAAATAGTATATATATAGGGGGCGTTTCCTCCGAGGAGGCAAGAGAGGCAATGTCTCCTCAAAAAGTTGAATGAGAAAATAATCGATATTACAAAAATAAAACAGCGCAAATATGACAATTAAAAGTCTTAAAAGTCTAAAAGTCACTCGTTTTTATAAAGTAACACTGTCCAACAGCAACACCCACAGCAGCGGAGGCAGCGGAGGCTTGCCTCCCTTCGGCCCATTGACTTTCTACAGAGACCCCAAAGCGTGCCGTGACTTTTCTGGAGGCTCATTGAGATGAATGAGGATGGCCGTATTGACTAATTATAAAGTAAGTAAACAACTCTCCCGCTTAGATACCACTACTTTGTGTCACATCAAAATAAAACTTTGAAATGGTCTGAAAACGTGATGACTGTGTCAGTTTTTAGTGAGCATTCAGCGTGATAAAATGAAAGATATATCTTCGTGTCTGTGGCAGTGTTTACAGAGCTATTATGATGATGACCCGAAATAAGTTGACTATTAAAAAGAACAGCTGAACATAAGTTCACGAATAAAAAATATGGGTAACATTTTACAATAAGGTGTCATTTAATGAGTTAACTAACATGAACAAACAATGAACATTTATTACAGTATTTATGAATCTTTGTTTACATTAGATAATACAAATACAGTTGTTCATTGTTAGTTCATGTTAGTTCACAGTGCATAAACTAATGTTAACAAACACAACTTTTGATTTTAATAATGCATTAGTAAGTTGAAATTAACATTAACTAAGATTAATAGATGCTGTAGAAGTAGGCTATTCTTTATTCTTAGTTCATGTTAAATAAATAGTTAACTAATGTTAACTAATGAAACCTTATTGTAAACTGTTTCCAGAATATTTTTCAAATTGTTACTGCCTTTCGTTATTATTTTGGAATAAATATAAAAAAACACTATGAAATGTATAATTAGTATTAAAATATTAATAAAATACAAAATAATATTAATAAAATACAAAATAGAATTATATGTGTTCTATTTTTATGTAATAGTTATATATAAATATATAATGAGATGCTGCGTCGAAACGCTATGGGAACGCCTTCAGCATGACCATGCTCTGAATCACATGTGTAATCAGTCCAATGGATGGGCGAGACGTCACGGGCGGGGTGACGTAGTGACCAGGACGCTTAAAAGCACGTGTGGTGGATACAGCGGCAGCTTCTGGGAAATGAAGTAAGTGCTCGCAGGGATGCCGGAAATATGGCACTGAGACGCAGTGTCTCGTTCCCTCAGGGAACCATGGTTACATGAATAACCTGAGACGTTCCCTTTCAGGAACTCGAGTTGCGTCGAAACGCTATGGGAATGAGTATGTCCTCGCCACCAGACTTACAAATCCCTGCCTAGTGTGGAAGAGCACAGCTAAGGCGAGAGAAAAGAGCCAGGAGTGGAGCTGAATGCAGGTAGGCACTTGACAAAGTAGGCGGGGATATCCGCAGCGTCCTGAAGGCCAACTTCATAAGGGGTGAGCCTTGACCCCCAAAGGAGAGGGGAGATCAGAGGACTCGAGGCTATGGAATAGCATCCTGATCCACCACTTAGCATAAGCTTCTCTGGCCGGAGGCCTCAGCCTCAGCGCACCATGGAGGAAACGTGTAACTAGAGGGTGTCTGCCCACTGACTGGTCCCCGAGAGGGGCATGACAGGCCACAATGGCCGCCACGTAGACCTTCAAGGTGGAGTGGGTCAACCCTGCGGAACTCCAGCACTGTACCAACCGGGCAGTTAACTGGGTCGAGCTGGCGGTCTCCGCACCAAGAAGTGAAAAGTTTCCACTTCAAGGCATACAGTTTCCTTGTGGAGGGAGCTCTGGATTGGAGGATGGTCTCAACAACCTCAGTTGAGAGACCGGAAGCTACTAGTTGTGCCCCCTCAGGGGCCACACCCATAACTTCCACAGCTCCGGGCGGGGGTGAAAGATCGTACCCTCCGACTGTGAGAGGAGATTCCTCCTGACGGGAATCTCCCGTGGAGAGCCGTTGAGAAGGGAAATCAGGTCCGAGAACCATACTCGGCCCGGCCAGAACTACTAGATGCAGACGGACCCCGTCCCGGCGCACTCTCTCCAGAACTCGGGAAAGGCGTACAGACGAAGCCTCAGCCACGTCTGTACCATGGCATCCAGCCCCAGTGGAGCTGGATGAGTCAGAGAGAACCAGAGGGGACATTGCGATGTCTTCTGAGTCGCAAACAAGTCCACCTGAGCCTGGCCAAAAATTCTCCATATCTGCTTCACCACCTCGGGGTGAAGTCTCCATTCCCCCGGGCCTCAGCCCCTGCCTCGACAAGATGTCTGCTTCCATATTGAGATGCCCAGGGATGTGAACTGCTCTCAGAAAGAGGAGTTTGCCCTGGGACCACACAAGAATCTGGTGTGCCAACTTGTACAAGCGGCGCGAGCGCAGACCTCCCTGGTGGTTGATGTAAGCGACCACCGCTGTGTTGTCGGTGCGCACCAACAAATGGTGACCTCTTAGGTCTGGGAGAAAGTGTTTCAGTGCTTGAAACACGGCCAGCATCTCCAGACAATTGATATGCCACGTCAGATGGCGACCACTCCATAGACCGCGGGCAGGGTGGCCACTCATGACCGCACCCCATCCGGTGAGGGACGCATCTGTCGCTAACGTCACGCGGCAACAAAGAGCTCCCAGCACCGGGCCCTGAGCCAACAACCAAGGTTTCCTCCAGATGTTTAAGGCACATAGGTATCTCCGCGTGACCTTGAACATGCGAAGCGGGTTTCCTATAGCCACGCTCAGTTAGCCCTGCCACATTTCCATAATAATCTGAGGCAGGGATGAATAGGCGGGCCGAAAAAGGCCTGGCCCACGACCTTGACACCTCGGTGTGAAGGTCGGGGAAAAATGGCAGGCTGCGGCATGGAGGTGGCGGCTTCGCGCGCAGGAAGTGTTCATCCAGCTTGCTTCGCTGCGGTTCGGCCTGCTCCTCGGCGGGCCAATCGATTTTTAATTTGGCCACGGCACGAGTAAGCACCTCCACTAGCTCCTCATATTGGGGCGATTGAGGGGGCGAAACCTCTTCGACGTCCTCCACGTCAACCTCCTCGGAGAAAGACAGGAGGAACGTCGAGCCGTCACCCCGGGAGGAAGTAGCCGCAGAACGGGCTTCCGAACCCAGAGATCGGGCACTGGATCTCGTCTCCATTCCCTCCGCCAGATCCAACTGCGAACCCCACGAATGCAGCCGCCGCTCCGACTCGACGGAAGCGGGGCCAGCACCGCGAGGAACGCTGGCGAAGGCTCCCTCCTCAAAGAGAGCCCTCCGGGAGCGAAGCGTACGCAGTGGGAGGCGCTCGCAATGCGGGCAGCCGGCCCCCTCAAGAGCCGACTCTGCGTGCTTCGCTCCCAAGCAAACCACGCACAGGCTGTGTGTATCCCCACTCGTGATGTAACGTGGGCAGGGAGGAACACACAACCTATAACGTGGCTTGCACTTGCCCTTTACATGCTTTGTCTTAGCGTGAGCTTTAGACATAGCTGCTTATTAGACTTTTTCTCACAATAGACAGACAACAATAAATACGACGGACACACATAGAGCGCTTCGCTGAATGACAGAAAGCTGACGTGCTTTTATAGCTTCCTGGTCATGACATCACCCGCCGTGACGTCCCGCTCAGCTATTGGACTGATTTCACATGTGATTCAGAGCGTGGTCACAGAAAGCGTTCCTTAGCGTTTTCCGACGCAGCTCGAGTTCCTGAAGAGGAACTATACAACTAGGAATTTCTCTCAACTGAACATCACTGCACCAGACATTATACATTACATTAAAACTAACCTACAAATGATGAAGGGAAGCATGTGGGACTAATGGAGTGAAAATTCAAATAGCTGACTGCTGTTTAGTAGGTCTTTTTTCTTCTTCTTCTATTGAAGTTCAGCTGTAAATCACATTCACTTAAGACAGGCCAGAAGCGTTTCTCCCTCTCAGCTGCTTCAAAAAGGAAGTTGGAATAAAACACTAAGACAGAACAGGAAAAAGCCACTTTCCTGGCAGGCGTCAATGCATTGAACACCACAAGTGGAGAATGACCTGTTTAACAAGAATCACCTTTAAAGACAATGCCTATTGTATTTGCTAGTTTCTTTGCTCCGTTTTTTTTTCTTTCACTGAGCTGCTGAGGTGAATTCAGATTAGATGTTTTGTGTTTACATCCTGTTTATTCACTGTTTGATTGTAAGTTTTATTTGGTCTAGTATTGTGTATAATACTATCTGTATGAGGCAGAGATGCACCACAGAGGCAAATCAGATGGGAACTTGTTTTCTGTATAGTAGTGCATGTAAAAAAATCTGGTTCACATGTCACACCAACATGCAATTTGAAAATGTGTCACAGCATTAATTTCAAATTGTAATACTGTTGAAAGAACAGAAGGCTTTTGCTCTCTTGAATTCTGTCCAATGCAAATGTCACCCAGCTATAGGTGACAAAAGTAATTACTAGGCAAGGTCCAGAGCACAAAATGTTTCTCGGGTACCACTTATGTGCCATGTGTTACTCGCTAGTTGTCCGATTAAACTTTCCTGATTATACAAGTCTCTCTTGACTTCACGTTCTTTAGTAAAACAGTGTGATACCTGCAGCTCCGAATGCACCCGAGATGTCTGAGACCTTCTTCAGCATTCTCAACTCATCGTATGAGAGTCTGTATGACCTTCACATGACTGACTTTGATTAATGTAGCCTAGAGTATCAGTCTCTCGCTAACTGTCACAATAACTAATTCCCCAAAATACTTCTTTTTTTTTTAAATTGTGCACAGGACCAGTAGTTTTAGTAATAATTGCATTGATTGTACTTTATGTATGCTATGTTCATATGCAATTATTTTTTTTTTTAAATCAATTTAAACTCTAGCCTTTGTATGTATTTTCAGAAATTATTATAATATGCTGTTTTTGGAAACCAGGAAATTAGGGATGCACCGAATTTTCGGCAGCCGAAAATGTCATCTTCGGTTTTCGGTCGAAAGAGAAAAAATGGCCGAAAATATAGGCTACATATAATATTATATATGGCGCGCCATGCCACGCCACGCCTGCAGTGTTCAGCGCGCAGGTATCACTCTCCTCGTCACTGCGCGGTTTGACGCTCCGCTCAGTATTCTGCTCTATGAATGTGCGTTCATCTCATGAACCGCTCATGCTCACCGGAAAAGCAAAGTCTGCTCAAATAACGCGCTGACAGGAAATTTCTATGTATACTTGTTCCTGTTTGCAGTAGCGCTACTGTGCTGTAACATGGGGCAAGTTCAAGCTCAAATCGGTGTGCAACGTTTTGCTACGGTTTCCGGTTTGAACGACATGTTTCCTGGAAACGGTGTGCAACGGGGTTTGAGATACGTTTTCTCTTGTTTGGTGGGTGTGTCAAAAATGTCAGCCCAATCAGCAGCAACATATAAACCACGCGGTATTAAAGGGGACATAACACACACAGTTTCACCCAATCTCATGTTAATCTTGAGTACTGCATCCTTTATATCTCCAAAAAGTATTTAGTTTTATCATATTTAAAAAGAAAGATACAGCGTTACAATTCTCTCCAGAAACAGCCGAGCTCCTGGAGGCCGCCGTGGGCGGAGCTAAAGATTAACGAGCACTTGAGCTCCAACTGCCAACAAAACACAGACATTTGATGCAGTTTCACTTACCGTCTGCAGTTCTGAATCATGACCGGGTTGCAATAAAGAAATAAAAATAACTAAACTTGATAATTTATGTTACAATTTTAACATAAATGCACATTGTTCTAGAAGGATGGCAAATTGTTATGCTGATAATACAGTTTGTAAGGAAAAATGCATTAAATAGCGAGGTATTTCTGGGGAAACTTTTTCAAAGGAAAACACACACACACACACACACACGCATGTCTCTTTGCTGAGCCGCGGCGGTCTCGGTGAATCAGCAGCATCCACAACTGAACGGAACAAAAAGTGTTGAACTTGAAAATTGTTTATGCGCGAGTGCACTTGCTAAATGAAGGCAGATTGTATAAAATGGATAAAAAAAAAATAAACGTTTATTAACGAGCTGCAGTTTTATTACATCACGCACTGGCACAGATGCAGTAGCCTATATTAACGCCACGGGTCATCAATACGTTTTTCACAGCGCGCATCACGCACTCAAACTCATCAAAAGCCGAAGCGGAGTCCAGCCCGGGGTCGTCACATGTGGTTGCCGCAAGCCCGCCGACCGCTCCTTGAATCCGCTGGCCGCACCGTTCTCAAGGCCGTCCTGGCCTCCGCTCACTCTAGTCCGCCCGCCGCCGCTCACTCAAGCTGCCGACCTCCGCTCACTGTAGCCGCCGGCATGTGAAATGCCATTGTTCTGTTTGTGATATGCCTTCAGTTTCCTGTGATTTGCTAAGATAATATGACAATTTGGCAACTAATCAGGAATTGACCATATGCCAGTGGTGTGCCGGCGAGATATTTAAAGTTGAAACGGATGCGGCTGCATCCTTTCTATTGTTTACAAGGAACATCCTATTTAAGAAATGAATAAGCGGAGAAGATTTTCAGATTACCACATGACATATTTTTATTTATTTACTTCACCTGGGAACTGACCAATTCTCTTTTAACAATACTTTAATAACGTATACATTAATGCGTTTCTGGATCTTGTATTTGTGGTACAATGTACTTGTTTATTATGGGATCGGAATTACGTCATTATAAATGTTGTGTTCAGTGTCTGTAACCATGGGGAATCATAGTAATTAGATATTTTATTTGCATATTTCCTTGTGAAATAACATTCATAATACACCTCATATTATATGCTAGCTCGTTCTAACACGCCCCCACATGTCTACGTCACGATGTGGGAAGATTTGCATAACACCGCCCAAATGTTCACACAAAGAAAGAAGGCGTAACTTTTATTCTCGCTGTAGTATTGTTGTTGCCGCCATGTCATGAAAGCGAAACTACTTTGTTTGGCCTTCCAAAAGAGGACGATATCCGCTTCGTCATGCCTAGAGCTGATCCGTGCTGGTCGCTGAGGAAATACATAAATTTCACGCTGTGGATCGCCGGATCGGCTTTCACCGTGGACGAAGCGGAGTCCAGCCCGGGGTCGTCACATGTGGTTGCCGCAAGCCCGCCGACCGCTCCTTGAATCCGCTGGCCGCACCGTTCTCAAGGCCGTCCTGGCCTCCGCTCACTCTAGTCCGCCCGCCGCCGCTCACTCAAGCTGCCGACCTCCGCTCACTGTAGCCGCCGGCATGTGAAATGCCATTGTTCTGTTTGTGATATGCCTTCAGTTTCCTGTGATTTGCTAAGATAATATGACAATTTTGGCAACTAATCAGGAATTGACCATATGCCAGTGGTGTGCCGGCGAGATATTTAAAGTTGAAACGGGTGCGGCTGCATCCTTTCTATTGTTTACAAGGAACATCCTATTTAAGAAATGAATAAGCGGAGAAGATTTTCAGATTACCACATGACATATTTTTATTTATTTACTTCACCTGGGAACTGACCAGTTCTCTTTTAACAAAACTTTAATAACTTATACTTTCATGCGTTTCTGGATCTTGTATTTGTGGTACAATGTACTTGTTTATTATGGGATTGGAATTATGTCATTATAAATGTTGTGTTCAGTGTCTGTAACCATGGGGAATCATAGTAATAAGATATTTTATTTGCATATTTCCTTGTGAAATAACATTCATAATACACCTCATATTATATGCTAAGATTTCTAAAGTGATAATATAGTTTATGGAAGACTGTTTATACCTCGGAGTTAAGCTAAAACAGATAATTGTGAGATAAAGTTAAAATAGACACATTGTCAAGAAATAAAGAAATAAAGTTGTGATTTTGAAATACAAACTGAAAAATATGAAAAATAAAATAGTAAATCTAGTCATAATAACAAGAAAATAGATGCTATTTTGAGAAACAGTCCCAGTTGTAAGACATAGTTGCAAGTACAATAAATAAAGTCACAATTGTGAGATATAAACTCATAGTTGCGAGAAATAAAGTAGCATTTACCAGAAATAATGTTGTAATTACAAGAAAAAAGTCACAATTTTGAGAAACAATTGCAGTTGTAAGATATAGTTGCAAATACAGAAAATAAAGTACCGACTGTAAGATATAAACTTTTTGATAAAGTTTATGTATTATGAATAAAGTTGTGATTGCGAGATGTAGCTTACAATTATATGAAATAAAGTAAGTGCCAGAAATACAATCATGATTGAGAAATAAACTCATAAGTAGGAGAAATAAAGTTGTGATTGTGAGGTATGAACTCAAAATTACAGGAAATAAAGTAGCAATTACCAGAAATAATGTCATAATTACAAGAAGGAAAAAAAATCACAAGTCACAGTTGTAAGATATAGTTGCGAATACAGAAAATAAAGTCTGCTCACTCTAGCCGCCGGCCTCCGCTCACTCTAGCTGCCGGCCTCTGCTCACTCAAGCCCGCCATGTGTGACGCTGTGTGTTTCGTTGTGAAAGCGAAACTACAGTACTTTATTTTGCCTTCCAAAAGAGGACACGACTAGAAATCAGTGGTTAAGTTGTATTTACAACACTGTTCCAGAACAGTTCAACCCAAATATTCAGATGTGTGCAGCACATTTTATGGTGGACTGTTTCCTGATCCTAGTAGAGTAGACTACAATGCCGGCTGTTCTGACTCTCAGACTGTTAGTAAGTTTTCATATTTAAAGGATTTGCCACTGACAAACGCGAGTTTTGGGCAGTGTAGAGTAGAGTAGCACTTGTTGTTTGTCATTTCTCCGATCACAAATGCAGACATTGTTTTATGTTTACGCGATGTGATGCAACGCGTAAAAAGACAGTATAAATCATTATAATCTGTAATTATGCATAGCAATGGTAGGAGAACCCATGTGCCTGTATGATGGGATCCAGTGATGTAGTGTATATGGAGAAGAGGAGGGGTCCAAGAACTGATCCCTGAGGAACCCCCGTGACCAGTTGATGTGTTTTGGATACCTCCCCTCTCCAGGTCACCCTGAAAGACTTACCAGTGGGATAGGATTCAAACCAGCGAAGTGGAATCCCTGTGATGCCCAGTGATGAGAGGGCAGACAGGAGGATCTGATGATTGACAGTGTCAAAAGCAGCAGATAGATCCAGCAGA
>NW_015646152.1:98163-115657 GCF_001515625.1 Sinocyclocheilus rhinocerous | reverse complement strand
TGAGGAACCCCAGTGACCAGTTGATGTGCTTTGGATACCTCCCCTCCCCAGGCCACCATGAAAGACCTACCAGTGAGATAGGATTCAAACCAGCGAAGTGGAATCCTTGTGATGCCCAGTGATGAGTAGGTGGACAGGAGGATCTGATGATTGACAGTATCAAAAGCAGCAGATAGATCCAGCAGATAAATCCAGCATTTTTAAATTACAATTAATGTTTTTTAAAGCATTAACTAATGTTAGCATAAACTTTTTTTTTTTTTTTGTAAAAAGTTAACTTATCTTTATGTAGCTAACTAAGAATTATATAATATGTTAATTACTTATTTATGACGCTTTATTTAGGCATAAAATGTTAAAGAAAATCAGACTAGTCAGTAACTAAGTGTTTGTTTTTAAAATTGAATTTCCATCTGAGTGAGAGAATTTCCACTGTGGATGTGAGAAAGCTGAACACGCTGAGGATTTGACACCCAGACATCTGCAACAGACCCCGATAACCCAAACACTGCCACACATCACACGCTTCACGCCAATGATGTCATTCAAAATACCACTTCTGATGCGTCACTGGCTGCGAATAATCACGCCTGCAGACTCAAAGTTCATAACCAAGCTGACACAGCTTTCTCTAGATGTGTGCAAGACCAATACATGGAACGACTCATTCACATATGTTTTCTGTGAAAGCAATACGGCAAAACCTCATGTTTGTTTATGATGAGCTTGTTACGTTCAGGAGGGTATTGTCAGTTTAAGGGATGAGATTGTTTTCTGTTTTAAGTCGAGCCAGCAAAGATCCTTGTAAGTGATACATTAGAAATGCTGTTTCAAAGACCCCACATTTGTTTATAATTCTCTCCAAACCTCTGAAACTAAAAACTGGAAATGCTGCTGGTGGAAAAACTGGCATGTGAATCTTCCCCTTCCCCAAAATGTACACTAATATTTTCTTTTACGGGGGAGGGAACAAGTTTGATAGCCCTCCTTATTAAAGTTAGCAGTTTCTCAGATGGAGCTCATGGCTGTCATGACTCGAGTGCAGGCCTCCAATGTGGGATGCTCTACTCAGCACTTCTTGATTTTAGCATTAGAAGGTTTTGATTATATGCAGATTTGGGCTTTCAGCGGTTGAAATGGCTGTCTGATCAATATAGTTCAGTACAGGCAGATATTTGCATTCATTCCCCACCTGGTAATGTGTGAAATAAATTATGGTAACACTTTATTTTAAGGTATCCTTGTTACACATGTTACGTGTACTTACTATTATAATAACAATTAATTATGCATAATTACATGCAAGTAGCCCTAAGCCAAACCCAAATCCTAACCCTAACCATATAGCAAATACATGTAGTTAATTAATATTACTCAGTACTTATATCTATAATTACATTGTGACAAGGACACCTTAAAATAAAGTGTAACCTGAAGTATCTCTCTTTTTCTCTGTAATGTTTTTGAAAATAAAATCTGGAAGCACTAAAGTCTTCCCTTTTCTTATTTGCTACTTTATCCATATAGTCTTGTGTAACCAGACTAATGTCATAAAGTCTGGTACAAATGGGCTAATTTTGGTGAAGAACCACCTAATTGACATATAAAGTGAACGTTATCCAGCTTTTAAGTTAGATATTATACTGATATTACTGTAGTAAGTAAATATATGTTACAAGGACACTATAAAATACCTGCAATTCTGTAAAAATCTTGTTTTAAACTAAATATTTGCTGCCTCTAACCTTGCAAACTTTCTAAGTTTGAGCTCAGTATTATAGTTACCTGATACCTTGTAAAAATGACCTTGTTTTCAGGCAGACTGAAAAAACAACAACAACTGTCGAACTGACTGTTTTAACCAGCTCTAGTCATTTCTATGTGTGTAATACATCAGCCAGTCAGTGTAAGACAGGCCATTCTGCCTTACCTGTAGTGAAACATTCAGATTAATTTAAAAGAAAATAATTATTTTGTTTCTTTTTCCCGTATCTAATAACGTCATTGAAAAATAAAATATGAGATGCTTTGTGAAATGCCATTGTTCTGTTTGTGATATGCCTTCAGTTTCCTGTGATTTGCTAAGATAATATGACAATTTTGGCAACTAATCAGGAATTGACCATATGCCAGTGGTGTGCCGGCGAGATATTTAAAGTTGAAACGGGTGCGGCTGCATCCTTTCTATTGTTTACAAGGAACATCCTATTTAAGAAATGAATAAGCGGAGAAGATTTTCAGATTACCACATGACATATTTTTATTTATTTACTTCACCTGGGAACTGACCAGTTCTCTTTTAACAAAACTTTAATAACTTATACTTTCATGCGTTTCTGGATCTTGTATTTGTGGTACAATGTACTTGTTTATTATGGGATTGGAATTATGTCATTATAAATGTTGTGTTCAGTGTCTGTAACCATGGGGAATCATAGTAATAAGATATTTTATTTGCATATTTCCTTGTGAAATAACATTCATAATGCACCTCATATTATATGCTAAGATTTCTAAAGTGATAATATAGTTTATGGAAGACTGTTTATACCTCGGAGTTAAGCTAAAACAGATAATTGTGAGATAAAGTTAAAATAGACACATTGTCAAGAAATAAAGAAGTAAAGTTGTGATTTTGAAATACAAACTGAAAAATATGAAAAATAAAATAGTAAATCTAGTCATAATAACAATAAAATAGATGCTATTTTGAGAAACAGTCCCAGTTGTAAGATATACAGTAGTTGCAAGTACAATAAATAAAGTCACAATTGTGACATATAAACTCATAGTTGCGAGAAATAAAGTAGCATTTACCAGAAATAATGTTGTAATTACAAGAAAAAAGTCACAATTTTGAGAAACAATTGCAGTTGTAAGATATAGTTGCAAATACAGAAAATAAAGTATTGACTGTAAGATATAAACTTTTTGATACAGTTTATGAATTATGAATAAAGTTGTGATTGCAAGATGTAGCTTACAATTATATGAAATAAAGTAAGTGCCAGAAATACAATCACGATTGAGAAATAAACTCATAAGTAGGAGAAATAAAGTTGTGATTGTGAGGTATAAACTCAAAATTACAGGAAATAAAGTAGCAATTACCAGAAATAATGTCATAATTACAAGAAGGAAAAAAAATCACAAGTCACAGTTGTAAGATATAGTTGCGAATACAGAAAATAAAGTCTGCTCACTCTAGCCGCCGGCCTCCGCTCACTCTAGCTGCCGGCCTCTGCTCACTCAAGCCCGCCATGTGTGACGCTGTGTGTTTCGTTGTGAAAGCGAAACTACAGTACTTTATTTTGCCTTCCAAAAGAGGACACGACTAGAAATCAGTGGTTAAGTTGTATTTACAACACTGTTCCAGAACAGTTCAACCCAAAGAGGATCTGCAGTGTTTATTATAAAGACTATTCAACCAATAACCATAGCCACACAATATGATTCTACTTTTCCCTACAAGTAGCCATTTCTTATTGTTTTCTTTCCAGGTACTTTTTCCATTTTTATTGAGAGACAAATAGAAAGGAGCTGTGTCCGAGAGTACTTTTGACAAAGAACTAACGTCGCAAGCATTAAAAGTGACTGTTTTTAGACATACTACTCCTTCTGGCGTACTGCTTTTCGCATACTGTGTAGTAGAGAAGTAGCATATTCATACCCAGTGAATGGACCAGGATGTGAACACAGCAAAAACCAAAGTCTCCTGCACAAT
The DNA here is from genome assembly GCF_001515625.1 of Sinocyclocheilus rhinocerous. Lineage (NCBI taxonomy): Eukaryota > Metazoa > Chordata > Actinopteri > Cypriniformes > Cyprinidae > Sinocyclocheilus > Sinocyclocheilus rhinocerous. The sequence continues at coordinate 111,933 of NW_015646152.1, read as the reverse complement.
ATATATCTGATGACAATGGTCATTTCATTGCATTAAAATGACAACATGGCCCTACAACAACACTGCACATATAGTGGTGGTAATCTCTGAATTATTCAGTCACTGCATATACCCAGCAGAGCTTGGGTTTATGAGCACTTGGGCACCAATGGACCATGGCCACAATGACATATTATTTACTTTCCACCCATCAGTCCAGATAACCTGTGGGCTAAATCTACTTTGATGCCTCTGCAGAGTCACCACTGCTTGCATGTTACCAATTAAAAACATGTCCGAAAACATGAATACCCAAGGCCCTTACATTTCCATTTTTAATAGTTTGTAGCATCCCATAGTCTCCCAGTAACCCCCCTTTTTTTGTTTTTAAAGGGGTCATATGATGCGATTTCATTTTTTCCTTTCTCTTTGGAGTGTTACAAGCTCTTGGTGCATAAAGAAGATCTGTAAATTTGCAAAGACTAAAGTCTCAAATCCAAAGATATATTCTTTATAAAAGTTAAGAGTCAACCACGCCTACCTAAAACGGCTCGTTCTAACACGCCCCCACATGTCTACGTCACGATGTGGGAAGATTTGCATAACACCGCCCAAATGTTCACACAAAGAAAGAAGGCGTAACTTTTATTCTCGCTGTAGTATTGTTGTTGCCGCCATGTCATGAAAGCGAAACTACTTTGTTTGGCCTTCCAAAAGAGGACGATATCCGCTTCGTCATGCCTAGAGCTGATCCGTGCTGGTCGCTGAGGAAATACATAAATTTCACGCTGTGGATCGCCGGATCGGCTTTCACCGTGGACGAAGCGGAGTCCAGCCCGGGGTCGTCACATGTGGTTGCCGCAAGCCCGCCGACCGCTCCTTGAATCCGCTGGCCGCACCGTTCTCAAGGCCGTCCTGGCCTCCGCTCACTCTAGTCCGCCCGCCGCCGCTCACTCAAGCTGCCGACCTCCGCTCACTGTAGCCGCCGGCATGTGAAATGCCATTGTTCTGTTTGTGATATGCCTTCAGTTTCCTGTGATTTGCTAAGATAATATGACAATTTTGGCAACTAATCAGGAATTGACCATATGCCAGTGGTGTGCCGGCGAGATATTTAAAGTTGAAACGGGTGCGGCTGCATCCTTTCTATTGTTTACAAGGAACATCCTATTTAAGAAATGAATAAGCGGAGAAGATTTTCAGATTACCACATGACATATTTTTATTTATTTACTTCACCTGGGAACTGACCAGTTCTCTTTTAACAAAACTTTAATAACTTATACTTTCATGCGTTTCTGGATCTTGTATTTGTGGTACAATGTACTTGTTTATTATGGGATTGGAATTATGTCATTATAAATGTTGTGTTCAGTGTCTGTAACCATGGGGAATCATAGTAATAAGATATTTTATTTGCATATTTCCTTGTGAAATAACATTCATAATGCACCTCATATTATATGCTAAGATTTCTAAAGTGATAATATAGTTTATGGAAGACTGTTTATAACTAGGAGTTAAGCTAAAACAGATAATTGTGAGATAAAGTTAAAATAGACACATTGTCAAGAAATAAAGAAGTAAAGTTGTGATTTTGAAATACTAACTGAAAAATATGAAAAATAAAATAGTAAATCTAGTCATAATAACAATAAAATAGATGCTATTTTGAGAAACAGTCCCAGTTGTAAGATATACAGTAGTTGCAAGTACAATAAATAAAGTCACAATTGTGACATATAAACTCATAGTTGCGAGAAATAAAGTAGCATTTACCAGAAATAATGTTGTAATTACAAGAAAAAAGTCACAATTTTGAGAAACAATTGCAGTTGTAAGATATAGTTGCAAATACAGAAAATAAAGTATTGACTGTAAGATATAAACTTTTTGATACAGTTTATGAATTATGAATAAAGTTGTGATTGCAAGATGTAGCTTACAATTATATGAAATAAAGTAAGTGCCAGAAATACAATCACGATTGAGAAATAAACTCATAAGTAGGATAAATAAAGTTGTGATTGTGAGGTATAAACTCGCAATTACCAGAAATAATGTAATAATTACAAGAAGGAAAAAAAATCACAAGTCACAGTTGTAAGATATAGTTGCGAATACAGAAAATAAAGTCTCAGCTGTAAGATATAAACTTTTTGATCAAGTTTAGGAATTATAAATAAAGTTGTGATTGTGAGATGTAGCTTACAATTACAACATTAAATTTTACTTACAATTCAAAGAAATAAACTAGCAATTACCAGAAATTAAGTCACGATTAAAGTAACTGCCAGAAATAAACTCATAATTACAAGAAATAAAGTTGTGATTGTAAGGTATAAACTCAAAATTACAAGAAATAAATTAGCAATTACCTGAAATAGTCATAATTACAAGGGGGGAAAAAATCAAAATTTTGAGAAAGTCACAGTTGTAAGATATAGTTGCAAATAGAAGAATAAAGTCTTGACTGTAAGATATAAACTTAAAATGACAAGAAATAAAGTTGTGATTGTGAGATATAACTTACAATTCAAAGAAATAAACTAGCAATTACCAGAAATTAAGTCACAATTAAAGTCACTACGAGAAATAAACTCACTATTAGAAAAAAAAAAAAAAAAAAAAAAGTAAAGTAGTACTAGAAATGTCACAAGAAAACAAAAAACAAAAACTATTTTCAGAAATAAACCCAAGTCCCAATAATTACCTTTTTAATATTTTACTCAGAAGCACAGGCTTCCATACGAAACAGAACTGACAGAGCCTCAGTGCAGTATGTAAAAATTCTAGTCACAGGGCTTTTTTAATATTAGATGTTAGGTTTTGTTGTTGATACCTTTTGGCAGTTGGAATACAGTGCACAAAGCCTTGGGAATCAATGTTCTCAAATAACACCTCTAAACGCAGTACCTCATGTCCTAGACACAGCTTAAAAAAGTACCTGAAGCTGCAAACGCAATACCACAGAAACCAGCAAAGCATAATATTGATTTGTCTTAACTTCAGGGCCGAGACATATTACTTTCATATGGAGGATTTAACGAGTTAGGAATTACAGTCATTAAAGACTTCACACCTAGCAATGCTGGAATTTGACCCGCGTGGTAAAGGAGAGCGCTATAATTAGCTGCTGTTCTTTGTTCTAGCATCACTCACACAGGATGGAGATGAGAAGTTAAGTATTTCGCTCTTAAATGCCAGAGCTCTTTACGGTGGAGCATGATTAGCCTAAGGCTCTTGTATTATAACAAAAGTTTTGCGACTTTTGTGGGAGTCTCATAAAAGTTAACTGTTTCACTTTTCTCATTAAGTACCATTCAGCTTCGATTTCCCGTCTGAACAGGGAATGGCAGGTCTGCCGACGGGGTCGAAACATAAATTACAGCTGAATGAAATTACACTGTTGGTGCTGGTCAGACATCTGTATTTTAACTGGCTAATGTCCATATTCCTCCAGGCCTTAGCAACATGCTACCACAAAAACACTAATTTATGGCTTTGTGTAGACACACGTACACACCAACGCAGACACGTGTTTCCTGAACACTGCGGGTGCATTTCAATTGAGATTTCTGTGCGTATGACAGCAGAAACAATATTTAGCCGATGAGGTCAGTCTGTCCGACCTTCTTTGAGGATCCACATGAGAAATGAGCTGAATATATTTCACTTGGCAAATTCCTGAAGCTAAAGCTATGCCTGTCTATTTGTTCTGTCTGATGCTGCTTGTTTTGCTAAAAGCAGATCTGCCAGCATCAGCTCATCATAAAAGGTTATAACTCTGGAGGAGAAAAAAAAAAAGGTGGAAATAGGCCTACTAGTCTTTTTATTCTTTTTAATGCTATGAGCAGTGCAGGTTGAATTGAGAGCAAGTCCTGCGACAGATTTCTTTTTTTTTTTTTAATGGGAAAAAAGGCCTCTGGTTCCATGGCAACCAATGCTGATATCACTGGTTTTATTGCCCAAAGGAATGCGGGCAGAGCAACTCACTCATTTTCCTCATAGGAAAGACACATAATGCCCAGAGAAATGGACTGTTCTCTAATTCATTCATTGGAAAACCTTTCTGTGAATGAACACACATCTCCTCAGGATATTGTGTATACTAGTATTGTTCTTGTATATTTGTCTTTTGAATTGTATACTGTTTTGTGTGTGTGTTATGATAGATCACTAGTTAATCCAACCCCACCGATACCATGTTTGGTCTCTTTGAATTTGTCTTCTGATGATCTAAATGAGCGTTTATATTATATGTGGGTACATAGGCAATATATTAGCGTTCTAAGGATCTTTAGTAATTTTGATTCGAGTTCCATATGCAAATTACCATGCTCTCACACAAAGGGTCATAAATCTCCCCAGTATTTCCAACCTCCCGCTTGGAATTTCAGCCTTTATCATTGGACAAGCCCATCCTGAGAGGCGGGAATCTTCTCAGACCTTAAAAGGCTCACGCACAGTTCCGCCCAGGTCTTTTTTTAACCAGGAAATTAACGTTCTTAGAATTGACAGGCAGTTGACCCTGAGAGGTCAAGTAAATATCTACAGCGGATCTAAATATTTGTAATTAATTATAACTAGTTATGATTAATTATTCATATTTCCCCATGAGCTGATTCGCTACATCTGTCTCAATTTAGCATATGCATTTCAAATAGAGGCAAACCAAAGCGTCCTACAATTGAAATTTTGCTCTGAATCAATTAAGAGTAATGCATGCAACATTATGTAGCCCATGTGTTTTATCCTCTGAAATCATTATTTGGAGGCAGATTTATCTGAAATTAGTATAAATATAAAACCCCAAAAGTAGATATTAGATGTTAGTAGATAAGGCCAAATACTACAATGTTTAATAATAATAATAATAATAATAATAATAATAATAATAATAATGTAAACTGTGATACATTGGAATTCAAACATGGCAGGTCACACTTTAGTTTGGGGATCGATTATCACTATTAACAAGCTATTAACTACTATTTTTGCCTCAATAAATTCCTTGGCTGCTTTTAACAGTTAGTAGGGTAGTTGTCTGATTTATGTAATTAATATGTGCTTTATAAGTAGCAATAAACATTAACTTTAGCAAATTATTTTTCAGAAGTGCTCATAATATCAGTCAGTACCTTTAGAACATGAATTTGTTTCCTGCTGAACTTCCACACCTCGATTCCTAGAAGTGCTATTGTTGTTGGGCAACCATAACTGGAACTTGCATTCTTCACAAGTGCTTTCCAATTTTGTGTGTGATACTGTATGTATCAGACGGTGAGAGAACAAACTGTTTGCGGTCCGCTGGCATGCCGGCTGAAGCTCAAAATATAAGAACGGAGACATTTTGCAATGTCACTTGGCTGAAAGCTTGAATTCCAGGACTGTCAGATTTGTAGATGGTGAATCCGTACTAAATACATATGGATTGCACTATTCTCTACTAATGGGCTAAATCTGTCTACAATGTCAACAATGGATAATTTATTTAACATATAATATGTCTGTATTTTTCACAGATGTTTCCCATCTGTGATTTTCTGATGGGCAGTCGTTGTTTATTTTTATATATATATATATATATATATATTTGTCAAATAAAAGAACCTTGTGAAAATAGGAAGCATTCACATATCTATAATTGTTTCCTGAGGGCTTTGATTGCTATTCCAGACACTATAGTGATTGCGCTGAAAATGTCCCACTTTCATGTTCCATTCATACACAGTCAGTCAATGTAAATAAAGAAATCAATTCTGAAATGTAGAAGCATATAACTTGAATATTTTCGAAGGGTTCTAAATGTTTATATTTTCCTGAATATCACATGTATCCTTAAATCATGAGAACCTCAGATTTTATCCTCGACATTATGAGGCAAGTTTGCAGCTGGTATCTATCTCACACAGGGACAGTCTTAATTCAGTTTGAACACTGATATTCAAGTTTATTTGACAATGTGGAATCCCGTTATGACTCCCGCTGAGGCTCATTTGATTCTGGGTCAAGCACAGAGGATAGACTGTGTAAATGTCCGTACAAATATCATATGATCACACAGTAAAGAATTTGCAGTGACATTGATCTATATTTTGTGGGTTTTCTGAAAGTCAAATCTTACTCTGTTTTATTATAAATCTCAATTTGTTTGCTGTCTCTCTGTGTGTCCTACTTTCACTCAGCTTCAAAATAATGTAATCAATTGGCTGTGTCGGGAAGAACCTGTATGTTGTTTCGGGTAGATTATTTCTCTTCCAATAAAGTTTAACTTTACAGTAAATACAAATACATTGATCAAATTAAAATAATAGGCATTTTGAATTGTTTTATTCTTTTTTTCTTTTTTTGTAAAAAAAAAATGGTGTAAAAACAATTTTCACTCAGAAATTGCTAGTAAACTTCACATAGTAAGCTTTATTTATTGTTTAACGTAAAAAAAACTATATATTTTTTTACAGTGTATCAACCAGCATTATCTACTGTGCAAAACCTGCTTAAAATTGTAAAATACTCATAATCTGAGGTAATGCAAAGAAAAAAAGTAAACCTAATAAATGATTTATAAAATGTAACAAAAGAAAGAAAGAAAGAAAGAAGAGAGGTAACTTAAAATAAAACATAAATATATATCTAAATAAATAAATAACATTATTTTTCTCTGAAACTTGTGAGTTAACATATTCTACATCTAAAACATTTTTATCTATTTTATATATTGTTTAAATTTGTTAAAATCGTTTAAATACAGTGATTTTTCGCTACATATGAAAAGGTTACTTAAACGTAACAACCTGACTGTTGTATACTGTAAAATCTTACATTACATTATTTAAAATGTTTTATCATTTAATATGTATTTATTTATTACAGCATAATAACGTCTTATACGGTATATTATATATTTTTTGGAGCTGTCAATTAATTGGATCTTCAGTGCAATTTTTAATCGGTTAATCATATCATTTTAGCACAGCAGATCATAGCTGGAACATGTAACTATCAGTAACTGTATTAATAATAATAATAATAATAATAATAATAATCATTCACAGTCACGCCAGAGTTTAATATCCATAGCTCTTTGCAGAAACTTACTGAACTCTACGACTTTTGCTTTTTTATTGTGGTATTCAAATAGTTAATTTGTCAACATGCCTCAAAAAGCTGTAATTCAGTATAGGGCCAACTGCAACAGCAAATGTCTTCAAAGGAAACTGATTCACTTTACCTGCAGACATTTCCAGAGGTGCAATAATATGGCATCCCTACTAAACCCTGATATATGTATATATTATTCTTATGTATAATCAAGAGACCACAAATATTGCTTTTGAAATACGGTTCTGCTGATTCATAAGGAAAAAATAAGTAAGAATTTCAAAACCAATGTCCTAGTCTTTATAAATGCTTGTGCCAAACCAGTGTCCCTCTTATATTAATGTACTGTGAGCTCAGGAACATTTGCCAGCCAAATTGCTCCCGGACCTTTCACATGCTAATGTAAATAAGGAAAGGCTGGATTTACACTACAATTTCTCTCTTCCCCAAAGCACTCAGACACGAGAGAGGAGGGATTTACAGCGGCCATCAGAAAGACTGCAGAGTTGCGGTATAAATGCCCTGCCAGATATTGAGAAGGTAGGGCTGGTAACAGTTTTTCCCCTAATATATACAGTATCCTCCACATGAGACTGTTTCAAATGTTTATAGACTCGCAATGTGTAGTTCATTTTGTGAGTCTAATTTTGATTGGAGTATTTGTTTCAACACAAATCTTGGGACTCAAATACACTTCAGTTTTTATTGGTATTTAATTATTGTTTTGACTTTGTAGAGTATAATGATGTTGTTAGCTTCTTATTTTACATTGACAAAACCATATTGTGGATGGCATGTGGTTAACGTTCTATATAGCAAATAAATGCACACATGTTCCAAATAAGTAGCGGTTTGTATCTGATTTGAAATGTATACTCTAGGTATGAGTGCTGTAAGGAATCTGTTTTAAAATATCAGCGTGACTCTTTTCTGGGGGCTGGTGTTTTGTGATTATTGGCAGGACTTTGATGCTCTGTGGTTCGACTAGCCCGCGTCATCCCTAGCAACCACACAACATATATGCCAATGATTACAATAACTGAACCCGCCTTTGAATCAGCCTTTATTTTTCTTGTGGTGGAGTGGAGCTTTTGAGTCTGCGCTATAGGAGATGGCCTTTAATTCTGACAAATCCAGTGCTGTCTTTATGTACAGGAACCAGGCATGCATTTTATGGTACATATCATGATTACGCATCAACATCATTTGCCTTTCCATTTTCAAACATTCATTTATAAAACAGAATCAATGATTGTGTTAAATGCAGATGAGTTTGTAAAACTGAAGGCATATCGCAGTCTTCAATTAGGGGAACATTCTGACTTTCCTAATAGATTTTTAAAAGAGTGGCTGGTGTTTCAGTTAGAGCAGACTGCTCACTCACTCATTCGCTCACTCAATCATTCACACTCACTTGCTTATTAATTCACTCACTCACTTGACACACTCACTGATTCATTAATTCATTCATTCATATGAACAAGTTCAGTAAAATAAATCAGACATCTCAAACACTGTGACTTTAAACTTTCAAATAAATGCTGTTCTTACTAATTTTATATTCATCAAACAATACAGGGGGAAAAGCACTGTAGCTTCAAAAAAAAAAAAAATATTGAGCGGCAGATTTTAACTTTGATTATATTAACACATTTTCTTGAGAACCAAGTCAGCATATTAAAATGATTTTTGGATTGTATTCATGTATTGTAGGATCATGGATCACGTGACACTGAAAAGTGCTGGAAGCACAAGAATAAATAAAAAAATAAATATATTAAAATATAAATCAGAAGTTTGTAACAATATCACACAGTATTACTGTTTTATTGTCTTGAGAATAGGTGACATTTCTAAACTTTATGTGCAATGTCCTATATACTTTTATATTTACATTATATTTATAATGCCATTTCCCTCTGCTATATTTGATAAACATTTAACACTTACAAACATGCAGTGCTAACGTAGACTTTGGCTTAAACAATGTATCTTATGCTGTCTGGTTTTAGACATTTGTGTTTAGACAGAGTTACCTCTTTATTTCCTAACTCTGCTTTCATCTGATAATCTCATACATGAGCAATGAGTCACAAAGGTACATCTATATCAGGGCTTGTTTGCCACCAGCAGTGACTAAACATACTGTTATTACTGCTGTGTTCTGTGAATGTCTGTTCATGCACCGCTGAGAAACACCTCGTGTTTCAATTCCAGGTGAAGATTGAAACATTACATCCTGTTTTTTTTTTCAGGATATGGGACCTCCCAAAGCAAAGACAATATATCTGCAAATAGTATATCTACATACTAATGTATTTCATTGTAACCTATGTTTCTAAAACACAAAGTTTCAATAGGACATATCTTATAGGTGTCACAGTTATGAACTTTTGTTTGTGTTCCTGTTTGGTTTAGCTCTTTAGTTAATTTGCTTGTTAGTCATTATTAGTTAACTCCCTTCACCTGTTTTCCCCTCATCAGCTGCATTACTTAAAGTCTTCTTTCTGTTCAGTAGTGTGTTGGTTATTGTTTGATGGTACTACTACCCTGAGTTGTTTCATTGCCTGAGTTTCATGTGGATTATAATATTAAATACTTTCTTTGTGGAGTATTCTTCCTCGTCTTCTTCGCCTTCCTTAGAGAGACCGTAACAGAATAACCGACCCTCAAATTGAGTATCAAAATAGCAGCGTTTTTGTTTCTCTTTTGTTTTTGTTTCTCCCCTCTCCCGGAATGGATATACCAGCTGTTCTACTCCTGTGCCTGGAGCAACATGACCGTTCGCTGGAGGACCATACCAGGGACTTTTTCGATCTGGCGTGCCTTACGCACTTCCCGGACACTCTGATCCGCCTCGGGACTTCCAGTCTCCAGCTCCGCCTTGGCGTGAGGATCCCCTGTCTCCGCCTCCAGCCTCCGAGCCCTGGACTCCACCTTGGTCCTTCGACCCATCGGCTCCGCCTTGGCTCCAAGCTCCCTCGTTTCCTCTGTGACCCGTCTTCCCACCAGCTCCACCGGGCTCCCTTGTCCCTCCGGCTCCGCCTTGGTCAGTTGGCTCCTCCCGCCGTCGACTCCACCGTGGGCCGCTATCCTGGCTGGCCTCTGGATCTCCATCTGGCTCCTCCTGCTCCGGGCTCCTCCCTCCATCCACTCTGCCCTGGCCCTATGAACTATGCACCTTTTACATTGCCTGCCCCTTGCCTGCCCCACGCCCGCCTCCTGAACCCCCACCCTCCCTCCTCTGTTGGGCTGTTCTTGACAGGTCTTGACAGTTCTTGACGTCCTCGCGCCGTTCCGGGAGGGGGCGAACTGTCACAGTTATGAACTTTTGTTTGTGTTCCTGTTTGGTTTAATTCTTTAGTTAATTTGCTCTTTCGTCATTATTAGTTAACTCCCTTCACCTGTTTTCCCCTCATCAGCTGCATTACTTAAAGTCTTATTTCTGTTCAGTAGTTTGTCGGTTATTGTTTGATGGTACTACTACCCTGAGTTGTTTCCTTGCCTGAATTTCATGTGGATTATAATATTAAAGACTTTCTTTGTGGATTATTCTTCCTCGTCTTCTTCGCCTTCCTTAGAGAGACTGTAACAATAGGAAGAGAGTGAATGAGTTGTGTTCATTGTCTAAATTGTGTACTGAGAGTATTACTCTTAATAGTAAAGCAATGTCAAGCAATATGCAAGTGTAATATTCCTTTTATACAACACTTGAAAACATGTTCGTAATTAAATAAAATAAAATAAATCTTGGCCCTGTCATTCTAAATGAGGAAACACAATAAGTTGTAGGAACAAATTCTTAATTCGTGGCCATGATATCTATTTTTATCTTCTGTGTAATGCCACATTTGAACTAGCATCAACAGCTTTGTCTGTTTCTGAGTAACAAGACGGCAACATGATTGTGTGATACAGATTTGATACAACAGTAAACAAAAAGTTAATGTTGAGTAAGTAGACATAAGATTGCTAGTTTTGTTTTTGCTCCACCAACGAAAATAGTCCCAAACAAAGCCACAGCAGAATCGCTTCAGTATACAGTTTTTCCATTTCATTGCACTACTTTTTCATAGTTTTTCTATATAAATATATGGACATGGTTGACGTGTCTTTTGCTGTGTCTCGTGTATGTCACAGCGTTTTAAAAATGCAAAGCTCAAGTTAAAAGAAGGTCAGCATTTCTCTAGAACTTTTTCATTTTTTTTTCTGTTCCACTGTCCTGTGTTCTGTGCGAACTGGTCCTACTGGTGTCTTCTTCCTGACAGTTTTTGAGCACATCGGTTGAGTGAGCAATCCAATGACTCATTCCTAAAGACAGACAGTTTTGTTCCTGAATGAATCAGTGGTTTTGAATGAAACGTTCAAATGACTGATTGAATGACTCATAATGCAGACTTTTATAGCCACCTACTGGCCTAATGATATAGCCTGCAGAAAACAGCCACTGAAAAATCACCACCATTAACATAAGACTGACAGTCTGTCTGGAACACATTTCCTATTCAGTCAGTTTGAGACAGACTTACTTACTTAATAATTTGTTTAATAGCCAATAACTTTTAGTTTAAGACAAACCACTAAACAATGATTTGCTATTTCCTGTTTCTATTCGGTAATAGGTAGTTTTGAAGAGGGGGCATTATCCATTTTTCTTTAAGATAACTTTTAGGAACACACTAGCCTATAGATGAACTAACAGACATAAAACTCCCTTTTTAATTTTATGGGGTCTTTAACTCTCTTTCATTGTGCCTCACAATGCCCACAATGCCCCATAGTAGTAGTAATGTTTTGACTTCTGCTAAGCCCTTGGGTCTTGACCTATTTTCTATCAGTTAGTTAGTTAGTTACTAGTTGGAAAATACTGCACTAATGAGTGTTCCAAACTGCAAGCTTGTAAAGTGTTCATCTCGCTGATCTCTAGTAATTCACACCTGCTTCCTGATTGTCAGGGGAATTTACTGGCAAATGTGGGCTAGTCTCGCTTGATGTACTTTAGTCAGTTCTGCCTTGATGGGAAAAATGAGCAAAACAAAACACGTCTTGTCAGTGAAATATCACACTGTTGTACATCTAACCTGGCCTTGAAGATTCAAAACATAGTGATGCATATTTTCATCTAAAGCAAATATGAATTTTATAGAGATAGGCCCAGCTTTTAAATTATGGTGTTAGAGTATGTTTAAGTTATATGATAGAAGACCGAATTCAAGGTGAATTATGGACAGTTTGGGATTCAACCTTTCAGTTTCCCAATCCATGATTAATAAAAACTGCAATGGGGTTGTTTTTTTTATAAAGCAGAGATACTAATAACTCATATTTGTGTGCCAAAAAGAAGATTTAGCATCTTATACATTATGTTTACTTGAAGTAAAGCTGGAATTATTCATAGTCAAGTCTTAACAGATACATTTTTATTGTGCTCAGACATTGTCCACCCCACAAAAGCACTGTCATATGCTTACATCAGCGCTCCAAAGTTCAGATCTTGACCTTTAGAGTCAACAGCCAGCAGTGTCTTCACCTCGTTCTCCCGAGACCATGTTTCTGAAAATGTGGATCCATCACTGTTTGCTCCAGGGCCTCAGGCAGTGACTGATCCGGTATGATGGTCTGTAGATGCCTGAGGATGAAGAGTGTGACCTTTGGTATGATGACCTTAAACAAGACTCATTGTTTCCTAAAGCTCTTTGGAGAAAATATGAGTATTGTGGCTTTAGAGACACGGACAGAGAATAAGTGTGTGCATATATATATATATATATTCTGCATTATTTTTTAAGTACATATACTGTGACTGACTATTGTGAAAAATTGTACCTTAATTCAATTTTAAGTATTGTTTTTCTTCAATATCTGAATCTGGAGGCAATGTTAAATTGGAGTGCTGATGTTCTGATGGCCTGAGATTACAGAAATACGATCTGGATCAGAGGCCACAGAGAACAATTCCTCAACCTCAGCAGGTGTGAATGTAGCCACTGCAAAATGTTGTTAAACTCTGTAGATGATTTCAGAGGAGAGAGAGAGAAAAAAAATGATTAATTGTTTCAGGTTTAAACCAGCAAGTTTGAAGCAAAACTGTAGTTAGATTTATAGATTGGCTCTGGGTTCCTATCAGCAGCAGGTCTGCAGGAAAGAACTGCCAGAGTTTATTACTTCCCCACGACCCAGATGAAAGACCCATTGCCCTCACAAGAACAACTAGAAGAGGAGTTTGTAAGAATATATTTATAATTTGGGACTTGGTGATTTAAAAAAAAAGTATTATTTATTGATTTGTTTGTTTTGAATTTCAGTGTCGTTTTTCAGTGTTATAAGGGTTTGCATCCCTTATAACACAGAACCACATAAAAACTGTATCAGAAACTCTGTGACAATGAAATAATAACAAATGATACCATCAATGTATAAATAAAAGTTTATTTGTCAATTTGTCAGTACAGCTGCGGTATTTTCTGGTAGCCTATATAAAATTGCTATACTGTACATCTTATAAATGTGTTTTAACACACATTGGTATGTATGTATTTTGGTATTTATGATATGCCATTTATTTATTTATTCTTATTATCTCTTATGATTTTTTTTTTCCATTAAGTGTGTATGCACATCAGGGTTATTATAGAATTATAGAATCACTATTATATTATATTATATTATATTATATATTATATTATT
>NW_015646152.1:88460-98071 GCF_001515625.1 Sinocyclocheilus rhinocerous | reverse complement strand
GGTGGGTGCTGTGTGTACATTAATGAGGAAAAAAAATTAACTTAAATGATTTTAGCAAATGGCTGCAATATAACAAAGAGTGAAAAATTTAAGGGGGTCTGAATACTTTCCGTACCCACTGTATATATATATATATATATATATTTATACGTTTGTTTTTTTCTGTGGCTCTAATAAAGTACGTGCTTCATATAGACTGCAATAGAACACACTTTCTCATTCTGTTTGGTTTGCTCATTTTTTTCAATCACTGAACTTCAAACTCATTGACACCACTTGATCATTCTTGAAGTGAACTTTTGACTGTTGGGAGAATAGATTAAAGGTTTTGGACTGCCATCGTGAACTGAACGCAGTGCATTCAGTGCGCGATACGTGAGTTGCCCTAGATGTGGCACGGCGCTTCTCGTCTGGTGTACGACTGCCTTTTAGAAATCCAACAAGAAAACAGCACAACGAGAGTGAATGATATCACCAAAATAATACATAGCTAAATTTAAGTTAAATGAAAATCCTCATTACAAATGCATAATCACACAATTGGTCTGTGCACAAAACCAACACATGCAATGTGTGTTTAATGTAAGCCAACACATCATGACAGCACTCACAGCAAAACAAATTAGCGGCAGACACTTAATGACAAACAAGCAGTGTTTATAATAAAAAATAGTATTATTGGCACAGAGTTAAGTTATTTTGTGATTTGAATAATCATTGTTTTTTCAGCCCCCAAAAAATATATTTTTTTGATAGAGATTCCCACAGCGGGTGGAACTTGTCATAAAGTTAGTGATAACAAGGCCCACCGATTTAGAGAAAAGGTATGACTGGTCAATTTTTCTGTCATTTGAAATTACTCTCCCATTGATTTACTATTGCTTGGCTCTTTGTAATTTCATAGCTGGACCACCAATCACAGATCCGCAAACGCAAGGAGGAAACATTCTAATATGGAGAAAATAGGCATCATTCATGTAACAACTTCACTGAATAGGCAGATTTGAAGAGTTTATTTCCACATAAATTGTATTTATTTTATTTAGATGGTGATTGGTAAATTATGAATTGCTTAAAAATAGAAATTTTGACTTTTTATTTAAAAAAATTATATTTAAAATGTGTCATTTAAAATATTAAAACATTTTAAATATTGTTTTTACAATAGTTTAGGCCCATTTCCCCCAATATATATATATATATATATATATATATATAACTTAGGTACTGTACATATGTTATAATTGTGTTGTAACTGCCATCACACTGCATCACATATACGATTCAACAAGATGTACTGGATCAGCTCAGATCCTGTGTCAGATGGCCCACACTGAAGAACAACTAGTCTCTGGATTTGCTAAAGTTTGGACATTTAATTGTGTTGAACGTTTGGAATATATTCAAGAGGTTTGCTTATATATATATTCAAGGCAGTTTGGATCAACTAAATGAGACTAATTCCTTTCTTGTTGTCTTTGGAACGTTTAACGGAGACAGCCATTTTGTGCTGTCAACACTTTGTGCTTGTTGGATTATTGCTGTGATTTTAGATCTAAAATCTAAATCTAGATCTACCACTGAACCTCACGTACAACTGTGATGGGCTGTGTTACATGTCGTTCAGATGCCTCCCTCCTGTCTGATTACTAAATCAGACCATCCAGCATTGAATAAAAAAGGAATTTTGGTATTTTCCCCATTCAATTAGACATGAGCTGTGCTTGCATCTGTATGAGTGCCTTCCCAAAATGGCCATCGGATAAACTGACTTGAAAAGTCCTTTGATTATGTTTATGTCTTGAAGTGCTTCCTACATGGTCTGATGGGAAGCAGGGAAGATAAACACAGATGGCAAAATGACACCTTGTTACTGCAACGCATCTAATTACTTTCAAAATGATACAAATAAGATCATTCTTAAGGCAGGAACATCCCAGTACATGAACTTAAAGCAGAGATTGGGCTGTTTAGGAAACACAGACCTGGATAATTTAGATAAACACACAAACAAGAATTCAATGGACAGCTACATGCTCTTATCAGCAGCTCCTATCGCGTAATCAAAAGTATATTTTAATCTGAATAGGAGACACATCAAGGGACAATTTGAATGACAAAGTAAAATGCACAGAGTAAAAATCAATGAATTCAGTAGGATAATTGCTATTCCAGACAGGATCACAACATCCTTCTGCACACCAGGCGTGACGATGTAACTGAAGGGAACATTGATTTTGCCGGATACATTTATGCCATGAACGCTATCGAGAAAGCTAACATGACAAACTACAAGCTACTCATTATTTAGTCTTGCCACTTTTTCTTTCTTTTTTTTTCTTTCTTTTGTAATTATGAATGATATGATATGATGATATGATATGATATAGCACTTTATTGTCAGACGAGTCAGAATTTTTTCTTGCATGACAATATATATATGTTTACAACAATAAACATCCTTTAAACAACAACATGCTCTTCATCCACACAAGAACAAAACGAATTATACATTACACTCCATTAAACATTACATTATACCTTACCCTCCTACTACACTAATACAACTACACCAAGTTCACAATACTCTTGATTTTTGATTAAGTGTCTTATTCAACTCTAGGATCGCCTGATGCACAAAATAATGCTTCAGCCTAACTTTGTTGAATCCTGGGACTCTGTACCTCCGGTTTGATGGTAATAATTCAAACTCATTATGCAGGACATGATTAGGATCAGAAACTATATTATTAGCCAGTCTTAACAAACTATTATAATAAGCTGAATCATATAGCTTCTCAAGGGGCTGACCTACAATCCTTGAGTAATTTTTTAATTGATTGAACAACTTTGTTTTTAGCATAACAAACAAACTCTTATACCAAATGGAGTTGCAATATTGCAGTACACTCATTATCACAGACATAAATTACAACAGAATAATCTGCTTTCTTACTCCGAATGACCTAAAACGACAAAGAAAGTAGATTATGTTTTACTTGTATTAATGACAAGATCATTGTTCTCGCACCACTCTACCAATTTAGTCACACCCTGTTGATGAAACCCAGGACTGTCCCCGTCATTCAACACAGATATTAAAACAGTGTCATCAGGATACTTTAAAATGTACTGATTTAACTTGTCAGTTCGACAGTCATCTGTATACAAGGTGAAAAGGATGGCAGAACTGACTCAACCTTGGGGACCTCCAACATTTGTTATGATAGCGGATGACACAGTTTTATTCACTTTGACTCTCTGAACTCTGTTAGTGAGGAATGAAATATACCAACGAATCAAATATGGATTTACACCCAACTGTACAAGTTTTGACATCAATATGTCAACCATTATGGTATTGAATGCAGAAGAAAAATCTAAAAACAAAGTTCTTATAGTTGTATTGGATTTATGGAAATGTTTAGAGATAATATACACCAAAGCAGCAACTGCATCTTCAGTACTACAACCTTTTTTATAGGCAAACTGCCAAGGATCAAGTCTAACTTTAACCATCCTAACTAAGTGCTGAAGTAACAATCTTTCAAGAAATTTCACAATTACTGAGGCAAGGGCTATTGGTCTAAAATCTTTGTATTCTCTTGGACATGGCATTTTAGGTAATGGTTTTATATATGCTGTCTTCCATAACACAGGGACAGTATGTGTGTCAACTGAAGCTTGAAATACTGATTGCCACACCGGAGTCAATTCATGTGCAAAATTATTTAAAAGACCGGCACTACATCCATCTGGACCAACAGATTTTTTCGTATTTATAGACTGAAACGTTTTCCTAACATCCTCAACTTCAATAAAAATTCTGTCTGATGATGATGGAGCCACAGTATCTATTATTTCATTGCATTTGACATGTGTACCTATTGATTCAAATCTGGTAAAAAAGGTATTTAATTAATTCCCAAAACGAAATTCATTATCAATTACAATAGATTTGTTCGAAGATGACAATCCAGTCATTGTTTTCATGATGTCCCAAACCTTTTTAGTATTATTAGTCTTAAAGGCTTCCTCCAAACGCTTCTTATGAACTGCTTTTGTTTCTTTTAATTTAGTTTTTAACTCTCTTTCTGTTTGTTTAAGTACTCTAATATCCTTATTCCTACACAGCAAACTCCCCAGAGTTAAATCAACTCTGCTCAGAGTACATATTGTCCCAATCTACAGAGTGTTAATTAAAGTAACACTGAAGCAGAGTTACCACTGTTGAGGATTATGTGATACGTTTTTATGTCTAAAAGCCTGAGCAGTAGTTGAACATCTTCAGCATTGTTAACAGCTTCAGACGAAGAAGTGAATGATGTGTAGCTCCCGTCGCCTATTTATACTATAGTCGCACCGGTAGTGACGTCATGGCTGTCGCCGGCCAACGAGTTGGTGTTTTTTCAATATATGCTTCAAACACGGGTCACGACGAGGCGTTCCCCATAGCGACCCCTAGAGGACACAGTGTCTCGTTCCCTACTCAGGGAACCATGGTTACATAAGTAACCTGAGACATTTTCTTTACTAATGCTCACTCATCAAATAATGAATTGCTTAATTATCCCATTAACTTTAACTCGGCTTCAGTGTTACTTTAACACTCTGTAGATTGGGACAATATGTACTCTGAGCAGAGTTGATTTAACTCTGGGGATTTTGCTGTGAAAATGCTACTTTTTATAACTTATTTAATATCCTTAGTCACGTATGGTTTGTTATTTGTATAAACTTTAATCTCTTTTGTTGGTATGACTAGCTCCACACAGAAGTTAATATAGTCATTTAACACTGTAATTCTTTCATCGAGTGAGCCTTCCTCAAAAGTGTCCCAATTTGTCCAATTGAAACAAGCTTTCAGTTGTTGTATACTTTCATTTTTTCCACAATCTAATCAATTTCTTTTCTGGTTTACTTTTTTTTTAAGTTTTGTCCTGTACACAGGAATCATATTTACTACATTATGGTCAGAGTTTAAAATTGGTGGCATACTCTTTGACACATAAACGTCCTTGACATTCACAAAGCACTTATCAACAATATTGTTATTTCTTGTTTGAGTCTTTTCTTACTGTTCAAATCCTGGCAACAAAGTCTCCAATTTGCATTGGTTTAAATCGCCCAGCACGATCACGGGCACATCTGAGTAGCTGAGCTGTAGTTCGTGAACATGGTCCGCTATCAGGCTGGCTGACTGAGATGTTTTACCACTGGGCGGAACATGAAATGGATAAAATGTTCCAAAATGTTATTTTTGCAATCAGAGCAGCATTTTTGATCATGTTTTTGTCAGTTTTGTCATGCTACACCGCTAATTTTTAGTAGCTAAGCTACTTTCAAACTATAAAAAACATATGTTGTAAGAAAAGCAAAGATTGTTGGAGTTTTACAGTAAAATACTATTTTAGTATTTCTACTTTAATGTCATTTTTAATTCAGTGTGTTACTTGACCTAGAAAAGGTACAGCAATTGCAACTTTTTACCTCACATTTCTGACTTTTTTCTTGCAATTCTGAGAAACAAAATAAGAACTGAGAGATATAAACTGAAAATTGCAACATAACTAGCAATTGCGATTATGAACTGGCAAATACAAGGAAAAATTTACCGGTAACGCTTTACATTACAAACCGCAAATAACTACGTAAGTATACTCAATTTACGGTGTACGTTTCTGTAATTATAGTGTACCTATAAAGAACGTACGTGTAGGTATAAGGGAACAATGTGTTACGTTTGGGTAATAAGGGGGTAACAACCAGATATGCAACCTGCAAAGAACTGCGTAAGTAAACTGAAGTTACAGTGTAACTTTTTTGTAAATATAGTCTACCTATTCAGTACCTCCCTCCGGTATAAGGGAATAATACGCGAAGTTTGGAGAATAAAGGGCTAACAACCTGTAAAATTACAAATAATTTATACTGTAAGTATTTTGAAACTAAGAGGTACCTATTCTAATATTACGTGGTATGTATGGCCTAAACAACAATTTTATGTTTGGGAATGATTTAGAAAGACGATATATACTTTTTATAATTTTATATTGGTATTTTATTATAGGTGAATAGGTATTTTTTAGCCATGGGGTGGTACACATTCTATTATTAAAGGATGGACATGATGGAGATTACTGAACAACAAAACTGGACATCTAGCGAAATAAGTGAATGAGTTTGTGCTATGATTTATAATTCACGAGTCTACTTACCTTATTAAAGCTTATTCGTCAATTCCAGCAACTTCACACCAGCAACTTCTCAACACCACTATCACCAAATAACTTTGCATGATACACCATCAAGGTTCAATGCAGCTTAAAACAAGCTTACTGTCACGGTGCACACACACGAGGAACGAGGAGACGCTGGAGAATACTTTAACAAGACTTTATTTTCATGAACCAAGGGAGACGTTTGACTAACTTAGTTCAGTTCCCGGTTTTACCGCTCATCAGTCGCTGCTCAATGTTGTGAGAACATACTCGGACAAAACCCTCCAGTTTTAAAAGAACACATTCCAGTCAGTTTCAAAAATATCTCTCCTTTTCGTTTTGATTAGTTTTCTTGTATTTTCTACACATATTCCTTTCATGAGCACCGCAAACACGGATAGACTCGTCTCATGCGCCATTCCAGCTGTTTCCAGTTCGCACTCACCACATTCACTGCTCCAGTTTTAAAGGAACACACTCCAGACAGTTTCAAAGTTTTCTCCTATTTTCCACACATGTTCCCGTCTTAAGCACCACAGTCACGGATTTCGTCGCACACAGAACCATTAATTTTTGAACTCACGTGACTTGCTGCATGCTCTCATTCATGTTCTCTTCATTCATATCCCAGCAGCGTCGGGTTACTTATTACTGATATCAACCCAAATTGGATCAAATCAAGCCAGCTTCCTAACCCAACAGTCTCAACCGAGCATTTGGATTGAAACAAGGCTATAAAAAATTACACAGTGTATGTTTTTGCTAAATCGCTTGCAAATATAAGATTGTTGTTAGGTCATACATACCACGTATTATTAGAATAGGTACCCCTTAGTTTCAAAATACTTACAGTAGAAATAATTTGTAATCTAAAGCGTTACCCTATTACCTTTTTTTTTTTTTTTTAAGAAACTGTGTTGGTAACCAAAAACAGAATAGCAAGATGTAAGCACAAATTCAGAGAAAAAAAAAAAAAAACGTCAGAATTTAAAGATGTAAACTTGCAATTACGAGATTATAACTTGCAGTTAGAAATAAAAAATGAACTCAACTCTGAGAAACAAAGCCCGAAGGAAGGAAGGAAGGAAGGAACTCTACTTTCTGTGTAAAAACAAGGTAGTTATGAGATTAAAAAAAATGAGAAAGTCTCAGTTGTGAAATAAAAGGTAACAATTATAAGAAATTAAGTTGTATTTGTGTGTGTATATAAAGTCACAAATTACAAGAAATTAAATCATAATTAATTATTAATTTTATTTATTCTGAGCTGGCTTCATCATTCTTTGATATGAATATTACTTTTTTATTTTATTTATATATGTTATGTCTCTCTCACTTTGCTATTTTTTGATGTATTTTATTGTATTTGTTTATTTGAAAGAGAGAAAATTATAAAAATTTCACTGTGGACTGGTGGAAAAAGTTTTGGTTGTTTGCAAAATAGTATTTTACACTTTAGTGCCATTTACTCCCATCAGTCTTGGCGTTGAGGATAGAAGCTTTCCCTTGTCACTCTGCTTCAGATTCACTCTCTCCTTCAAAGCTCTTCCCCATCAATTTCTATTCTGGTGTCCTACAAAGGAGCAAGCTGCCAGAGCATGGTCAGGCCTGTCCATGGTGTGTGTCCTTGGCAGTGTTTGTATGGTGAAATATGGAGCTGTTGTCTGGTTATTATTCAGGAAGGTTGCTGACTCTCTGCCCACTCCTGACTCAGTAGCAGACAGATTCAGCCTCAGCCTCAGCATCGCTGCCTCTCACCCAACTGCTGTAATCCGAACACAGTCCACGGCACTCTTTCACATGCATATGAAGCCACTCCTCCACCCACAGGGATAGAAGTGGAATTAAAGATGTAGCTTCTTTGTCATTAGTCTCACCAAACGGAAATGTAAAAATTATAATTATTTCCTTAACACTACCATACTATCGCTATGCATGCAGTAAATTTACAGTAATGTGCAGTATTGTAATGCACAGTTTATGCACTGTACCATCCACACAATACTGGAAATGTAACTGTACCATTAAATAATTTATAAATAAATAAACTTTAAAAAAACATTTATACAATACTACATATTTTTCGAAGATTTGTATGTATTATGTATGTATGTGTGTGTGTGTAATTTATTTGTTGTTGTTGTTGTTGTTGTTGTTTTAATACAAATTAATATTTATTTAGCAAAGGCACATTAAATTTATCAAAAGTGAGAGTAAATGCATTCATGTTATATTGTGACTATAAGACCTCGAGTAATTAACATTTGTATGATATATATTAAAATACAAAACAGTTATTCTAAATTGTAGTAATATTTCATAATATTACTGTAATATATTAATATAATATTATTGTATTCATTTCATATAGTAAATCAATATCACACGAAGAGTGACGTTTTTTCCCAAAAAATCAGCATGATTGCGTATAGATTTTTTACAACAGTTCAATAAACAAGTTAATTTAGAGAATTGCGTTTTAGACACCAGTTCCGTACCCACTGTATATATCGTCTGCAAGAATATCGTAATTGTTGTTTTAACGATGTGCGATTTGACATTATCAGTATTTTGCCAAAAAACAAACAAAACACTCCTACAGATTGCCCTGAAGTCTAGTAGATTAGTAGTGCGCGCACAAGCATTTAGAGTGGGTTCTTTCACTGCGTGATTCAGTCTGTTAAAATGCATTTAGAATGATCACAAAATTGAAGATATAGGGGCAGATTATTTACATATTTATATCATTTCATATAGTAAATCAATATCACACGAAGAGTGACGTTTTTTCCCAAAAAATCAGCATGATTGCGTATAGATTTTTTACAACAGTTCAATAAACAAGTTAATTTAGAGAATTGCGTTTTAGACACCAGATTGCCTGTTTTTGCTCTATTTCAACAACAAAAATAATTCCAAACACAGCCACAGCACAGTTTTGCATCTCTGAGCAACATAAAGGTGTTTTGTCAAACGTTTAAATGATTCGGTTAAATCACAATGACTCACTTATTAACAGTGACTTGCTGACACCTACTGGCGGTTTTAATTTCACATTTAAAGTATCTTTTGATGTTTTTTTTTGTTTGTTTGTTTATAATTTCAAATGAGTCTTATATATCAAAACATTATTTATGCATTTGTAATTGCAGGTTAAATGCATTCATGTCCTGCATTAAACTGTGTGTAAATACATCTAAATGCCACTTCAGATGAAGCTTCTGTGTTTCCTCTGCGTTGCAAAGATGAATTTTGTTGATACTGATTAAATTTGCCTGGTAACAGCCCAAATGTCTTATTATTCTAAATAACTGATTCCTTTAATTAAAAACAACTGGTTTGAGATGTATAGGCCTATCCCAGGGGTGTCAAACTCAGTTCCTGGAGGGC
>NW_015646152.1:86752-87779 GCF_001515625.1 Sinocyclocheilus rhinocerous | reverse complement strand
TTGTTGATACTGATTTAATTTGCCTGGTAACAGCCCAAATGTCTTATTATTCTAAATAACTGATTCCTTTAATTAAAAACAACTGGTTTGAGATGTATAGGCCTATCCCAGGGGTGTCAAACTCAGTTCCTGGAGGGCTGCAGCCATGAAGAGTTTTGGTCCAACCCTGCTCCAACACACATACCATGTAGCTTTCAAATAAGCCTAAATGATTAGATTAGCTGGATCAGATGTGTTTAATAAGGGCTATATCTAAACTATGCAAGGATGTGTCCCTCCAGGAACTGAGTTTGACACTCTTGGCCTATCCCATTTTTCCCTCCCTCCCACTGTTAAAATGTAACTGTCACGACACACGAGGATAACCGGAACTACGGAGCAAGGAGACGAGGAATATACGAAACAGTCTTTAATCCATGGAACACAGGTACATAAAGACAGGAGACAGCAGGAAACACATCCACGTAACGAGTAGACCAGACAAAAGGGAAACTGAACAGGCAGGAACTTAAATACAAGGGTAATTAATAGAACACAGCTGAACGGAATCATAATTAAACTAAACAAGGACAGGAAAATTACCAAATAAGGAAACACAGAAAGGCACATGAGGAGCAAAACACACACAAAGCACGGACCAGAGTCTGACATAACTCCCCCCTCCCGGAAGGCGCTTCCAGCGCCGTACAACATCCAATGGGGAGGGGGGGCACTCTGGAGGCCTCTATGAGCAGGGTTACCGGATGGAAGGCCTCCAGGGCGGCGCCCGTTCCGGGATCCATGGCGGATCTGGCAGTTCGGGGCACCATGGTGGATCTGGCAGCTCTGGGCGCCATGGCAGATCCGGCAGTTCTGGGTGCCATGACGGATCTGGCAGTTCGGGGCGCCATGGTGGAGCAGGTTACTCGGGAGGCATTGGCGGAGCAGGGAGCTCGGGGAGCCCTGGCGGAGCAGGTAGCTCAGGAGGCCATGGCTACTACCCCCCCCCAAAAAAAAAATATATATATACATACTTGGGGACGCTTAC
>NW_015646152.1:69539-86546 GCF_001515625.1 Sinocyclocheilus rhinocerous | reverse complement strand
AGACCACGGCCCCAGCCCCCGCCTCGGCCTCTACGGCTGGAGCCCTACTACCCCCCTCCCAAAAAATACTTGGGGACGCTTACGGGTTCCGAGGCCCTCCGTGGGCCATAGCAGGGCACTAGAGCCCTCCCTGGGCTTAACTGAGAATCTTGAGCCCTCCCTAGGCTTAACTGAGGATCTGGAGCCCTCCCTTGGCCGAACTAAGGATCTGGAGCCCTCCCTTGGCCTAACTGAGGATCTGGAGCCCTCCCTGGGCTTAACTGGGGATCTGGAGCCCTCCCTGGGCTTAACTGGGGAACAGGAGCCCTCTCTGGGCTTAACTGGGGAACAGGAGTCCTCCGTGGGCTATACTGGGGAACAGGAGCCCTCCCTTGGCTTAACTGGGGAACAGGAGCCCTCCCTGGGCTTAACTGGGGACCGTGGGCTATAATGGGGAACAGGAGCCCTCCGTGGGCTATACTCGGGAACAGGAGCCCTCTGGGGGCTATACTCGGGAACAGGAGCCCTCCCTGGGCTCGACGGGGAATCAGGAGCCCTCTGTGGGCTATACTCAGGAACAGGAGCCCTCCCTGGGCTCGACGGGGAATCAGGAGCTCTCCGTGGGCTATGCTCGGGAGCAAGAGCCCTCACTGGAGTGAGCTCTGGTGCGGCCCGGCGGGCTCTGCTTTGGAGTGGCTGGCAGACTTGACAACGGCGCGGCCGGCAGGCTTGAGTGAGCCGTGTCCGGCAGGCATGACAACGGCGCGGCCGGCGAACTTGACTTCTGAGCAGCCAGCGGGCTGGTGTGAGCCGCGGCCGGCGGGCATGACAACGGTGCGGCCGGTGCGCTTGACAGCGGGGCGGACCTCATACCGTGGGGAGAAGAAAAGGGAAAACAAAAGATGACAAAAAATGGAAATAAAAACACAGGAGAAGGGGCGCCGCTTACTGTCTTGGTCTGGTCTTCTGTCATGACACACAGGTTAACCGAGGATAACCGGAACTAAGGAGCGAGGAGACGAGGAAAATACGAAACCGTCTTTAAACCATGGACCACAGGGTACATAAACACAGGAGACAGCAGGTAACACATCCACGTAACGAGTAGACCAGACAAAATGGAAACTGAACAGGCAGGAACTTAAATACAAGGGTAATTAATAGAACACAGCTGAACGGAATCATAATTAAACTAAACAAGGACAGGAAAATTACCAAATAAGGAAACACAGAAAGGCACATGAGGAGCAAAACACACACAAAACACGGACCAGAGTCTGACAGTAACTAAGTAATTTTTACTCTGAGTAAATTTTAAATGAGCTACTTTTTACTTTTTTTAGACTGGTACTTTTGCTTGTACTTAAGTAAAATTTCATTAATGCAATGGTACTTTTACTTGAGTAGAATATTTCCGTACTCTTTCCACCTCTGTTATTGTTATTATTATTATTATTATTATTATTATTATTACACCGTTACAATTATAGTTGTAGTTCTATTATGTTATGCACCATTCATTCTTTGTTTTTTCATGTCGACTACAAACATAAGTATTTATTTATTTATTTTCTTTCTTTCTTTCTTTCTTTCTTTCTACTTCAGTTATACTACTGAAAATATTTTAGATACCTTCGGACTGGATTTTCAGTGTTAAACATTTTTTGGATGATTTCCAGTCTTTGACAAAATAAACTTGGCAGCATATTGTGAAGGAGAAGAAAAATCAATCTTGTCTCTTCCGTGAGGTCCTCCCATTCATTTATTGCACCAACACTCAATCACAGTCAGTGTTTTCAGAAATATATTTCAATTTGCGCCCTTTGCAGCTGGAGTGAAAGTTCTCCATCTACTGACACGACACCTTCTCTGATTTCAACACTACACCTTCTGTCTCTCTCTGTTCTCACTCTCCTTTGCCACCGCCAAACCACATCAGGTCTCCCATTCTCACACGCACACATGAGGAATCGTATGATTGTGCAGGAAATGGATTCAAATTTTGTTTTCGTTATTATAAGGGATCAAAGCTAGCAGGGGCTGGAGTGGATACAGGCAAAGAAAAGAGAGGGTTGGATTACTGACTCCTCGCTCTAACAGACAGATGGCTGAAACTCTCTGTATTTTCACTTCCACCGCACCTAAAAAGAGGCCACATCTGGTCAGCCCTCTCCCTTTACTCATCTGCCAAAACACAACCGCAGATGTGGCAGCATATATACCTGACAACCTCAACTGATGTAACTGTAGTGCAAGGAGCCGAATGAAAACAATGATTGCCAGGTCTTCAATTAAACCCATCTCTCTTTCCTCTATATTTACCATGGTAAGATGTGCTGGTATAAGGCAGGGAAGATGTTTACATTTGAAATGAAACCTTCAAGCAAAATCCAGTGGACATTGTTCTTGAAAAAGACCCATGACCTTGCTAACAATGAAAATTCACATTATACATGGCCTCTGCTACCTTATTGATTAAAGTATGTTCACAAAAGTACATTAAATATAAATGCTATTTTTGTTTGGTTTTGGAATCATAAAATCTAAACTTTATCAAAACAGAATTATGCCTAATAATTAAATTACAGGGTAGTCCAAAAAAAAACATACTCATGTTAAGAATTTGATCTGCTTTTAGTCATATTCAGTAATGCTTCTCAGACTTGGGTGTGTTTAAATCTTCCAGCAGAAAAGCGATTTTAGGTCACTTATTAGATTGATTAAATTTGAAAAAAAAAATGTCAAGGCAATAATGACTCATAAATATGTTTTTAACTAAATTAATTGAGTGAAAATTAAACACTGGTCTCTAAGTCAAATCCTGGTTTAATTTTTTTTTATCTGATCATTATAATGCGTTTTGAGACTGTGTTGCAATTTGTACATTTTATTGGATTCTGTATTATACTAAAGTCAGTCATGTAATTCTACAAAATGTAGTTTATGATTATGAAAAATTAAACATTTAACGTGAAAAAAAAATCTGCAGTTTTAACTGGAAGGTTGCTTAACAACACAACAACAACAACAGTAGAGAACATTCTACATAAGTTATTTTAGTGTGTAAAAATAAAATAAAAAAATAATCATTAGGCAATGTTCTGTATTTTACTTTTGAAAATAACTAAATAAATAAAATACAATTATAAATAACCATTAGTGAATGTTCTGCATAAGTTATTTTACTGTGTAAAAATAATCATAAGGGAATGTTCCATATAAGTTATATAATGATTATGGTGGGCAAACCAGTACTTTGAATTATAAATCTCAACACACATCATAACATATGCAATATTATAGTGAAATTTGCAGCTACAAACAACTACAAATACCCTACTAAATTTCCTAGCAGGTCACATCAAACTCACTCTGATTTGACCTGTAAAGCATTCTGGGTTGACTTTTCCATTTTCTCATATTTGGTTTTAGTATGCATGTAATTTAGCCCTGGACATTTATTTTTCTGTGAGTACGTTGAGAAAGTTTTAATATATCAAGACAAAGACGAACATTCCAAGAACTGTTAAAGTCAAACTTAAAATCTAGACTCTGCTGGTTAGATACCATCGTGTTCTAAAGGGTTCAGAACTCAGTTTGACTTTTGCATCAGTGAACAGAATTAGTAAAGGAAGGCCACGTTATCGTTGAGGACCATCTAATTGAAGGGTCTGCAGATGTTTGGGGTGGTTAGACATGAGATTGCATTCAGCTGGCAGCCTCAAATCATTTGCATGAGCAATGTGTCATTTCTGATGCCATTTCACAGATGTTTTAACAGATTATGAGTGTAGAATGAAAAGGAATTCCACTGTGCCTTGCTGAGGTAGCGCACACAACATCTGTGTTTTTGAAGTGATATATTCTAATTAATAGCAGGGTAAAGACATTTTCTGTTTGGGCTTTTGACTAGACGTGTAAAAGGAGTTTAACGTTGTGCATGTTTAGTTATGTTTCAAGATCATAACTGTACACCTAGATGCTTAGAATTTTTAAAAGCATTTATCCCAGCAGGACCTTATGTAGTTAAAAAATGTGTCCCTTTTAAAGTGTATTATAATCAAGAGAGCAATAAAACACACATTTGAGCGGAAGCACCACTTTTGAGCACAATATTTCAGTTCAAAAACCTTTATTTTATTCACTGACCATCACTAATCGAGTTTAAGTAGAAGCTAAATGTGCTAAAATAGAAGTAGAATTAGTTACGTCTATTGAATCTGACATTCCTTTTGTCTGCGTTTGTGCTTTGTACATTAGTGTTGGGAATTTTTTCAGTGACTGTTTTTGCAAATTATTGTGTTTATGAGTGAGTCATTGACTCATTAATTCAAGCAATTCATTAAAAAAACACAGATTCATTCAGAAACAAAACAAGCTACCGCCTAAATGAGTGAGTTGCTGAATCATTCATTTAACTAATTTATTGCAAGCTGCTCATTCATTCAGAAACTAAACAAAGTGACTGGTTATGTCCAAAATTGCATTCTTTATGAGAATGTACATATTTTTGAGTAAGTAATTACTTCACAACCGTTAAAAAATTATTATATAAAAAAAGTGTTCTATATAATGTGAATGTGTGTAGTATGGATTGAATCCAGAGATAGCAATGATGTCACTAGCTGTGTTTCCATCCAAAGTTGCAAATTTAACATAAGTGCAAAATTGAAATATCGCATAAAACATTTGCGAATAAAGCAAATCAAACAAGTCAAAGAGAAAACATTTTTGAAAAGCATCACTTCCTGATAAACTGCCACTAAATAACACTAAGAATAGTAGGAGAAGCCACTTAATATAACTTCAGTTTTTCTTTTTTAATAAATCTGCAAAAATGTCAACAATTCTGTGTTTTTCTGTCAATATGGGGTGCTGTGTGTACATTAATGAGGAAAAAAAATTAACTTAAATGATTTTAGCAAATGGCTGCAATATAACAAAGAGTGAAAAATTTAAGGGGGTCTGAATACTTTCCGTACCCACTGTATAATAAATTAAACACAAAAGCAAAACAAGTTCTGTCCATGTGAGTGAGTCATTGAATCCTTCATTCTACCAATTTATTCAAAAATGCTCATTCATTCAGAAACTAAACAAGTGACTGTCTTTGAGTATCTGAATCATTCACTCTTGATTTGTTCAAAAACACTGAATTATGCTTCAATTTGGATTTTGAAATGTATACAAATCCATTTGAATTGAGCTTGTGTTAAAAGACAAGTTTCATGTCTATATATATTTTTTTGTGGATTTCTTTCTTTCTAAAATCCCGCCCTGGTAAACATGCCATTCTTACTCATCTGAGGTGAGAAAACCTCATTTCACATTCCAAGGTTTACTGTCTAAACCTCAACTTACCCACAATATAGACAAAGGTCTCACATAAACAAATAAAAGTAAATCTTTCCTCTTCAAATGTATTATTTTGAGGTAAAAAGAGCAGCTCCTGAAGCTTGACAACAGTGACATGATTTCACCTCTGAGCAGTTCCTGCGCTGACAATTAATATTTAATATGAGAGATTTTTTCCCACATGCTTTGCTGATCAGGATTAGACACATTCTCCTTGATAGTAAAGATCTGAACGATTATGTTGTTCACTCTTAGCCCTGCCTGACATAATTTCCTTTAGCACAAAGTAAAACTTCACACTCATTTTTAACATATTGCATATTTACACAGTAAAATGTAAAAGTTTCATCATCCAGACATTGTCTGTGGTGTATCTGTCCTGAATAACTTGACAATCCTATAGTTTATAATGTATAGGGAACAAATGTGGGAATTATGGTTCTGAAGAAGCGGTTGGCATATTTATGTGATTCAACAGTCTACAAATCTCCTTAACAATCAGTACGCAAGATGCTTCTAATTCAAACGGTCTCATTGGGAGTTTCAGCAGCATGGCGGTGCCCATATAACCACAAGCATGGGCTCATTATTTTACATAAAATCCAGAGATGATGCCAGACTTTCCAGCCCTGAGCACTTGGCTCGGTTCTAACACGTGGAACAAGAATACAGCCCAACATCAGTGTGAGGAACCGTCGCCTTGGAAACATGGGTATCATTGCATTTGACTCTAAATCCTCAAATAGATTGAAGGTGTGTCATCTTTGGTTTCGTAACCCCACTGAACGTCAATGATGTCACAATCAGTTCTAACCAGCACAAGAAATTATATCATACATGATTTCAATTTTCACAGTTGCTAGTAAACAGAAAACAAAATAAGGAGAGTTATATTGCAAAGTAATTGATGTGTAGGAGTCCGCTAATTCAATGCCACAACTTAGTTTGAATCAGATCTAGTTTGAATTTGGTTTGAATTAGTAATATCCAAATGAATTTTGAAGCAAAATTATGTTCACGTGTGTCGTCGTTATATTATAGCTTTTTTTTGTTGTAAAGAAAACAAACAAATACAATATTTGTTATAAAAAAAAAATAGCTCATGCAAAATATATTTATAAAAAATAATTGGACATAACTAATAAGGTATTTAAGTAGCAAGCATAATTATTTTATTATTTTATTTTATTTTAAATATATACAGAGATATTTAAAAAAAATAGCTATGCACTGATATATAATAGAGAACTAGATCATGACATCATAAAAAGTGAAGCCACCATGCCGCCATATTGCTATACCCTTGTATTCCCATTTATCCATACATTAATAGGAAATTGTACGATTTGTAATGAGAAAACATCATCTGACGTGTCACTGTTTTTAAATCTGAAGCCTCCCTGTACATTCTTACAATGCAAACATTCTAAACATGTAAATTTAAAGGTGTGAATTCCCCCTGCTTATTAAAAAGTTACATTCATATTCATTACAGTAGCGAACACCTGATCTGCAAATGGACAAGACACCAAAACGTATGTATTACAAATGTCAAAATGGTGCTTATTCTGAAATCTGAATAAAGATATATGCTTTGAAATGTATCTTAATTGTCCTTAATATGCCTTAATTGCCCTTGTACAGTTATTCACTGTGTTTATCTAATTATGTTTGTTGAATGTTGTTTTTATTCGCACAGTAGGCTGCAAATGTTTCAACAATGATTTTGTTAACAGCATGCATTTCGAAGAAACTAATTATTTAAACGTTGGTTAAATTAATAATTAATTAAAAAAAACATATAACACTATGAAAACTGTAATTGTTGTAAAACACCACAGATTGGGCTATCCTAAGTGTCTGAAATAGATATTGCTATAGATATGAGGACAGAAAATACATGCATCATAACTGCAAATATATATAATATATATAAATATAATAAATAAATATATTTATATATATAAACTTTTTCAAGTTTAAAAAATCTATTTATTGTATTTGTGGTGCCAGTGCCAAAACTGTAGGTGGGCAAGTAAAAAACTGAACCTGACTGGTCCAATGTGACCACTGACTAGGCTAAAATGACCTTTGCGCTGAACTGAATCCAGCATATAAGCCCTGGCAAAGACATCCTTGTTTTATTTTGAGCTCAGCTTGTCATTTTCCTGTAAAACCCCAGTTTATAGGTTATATTTGTCACTGCAGCAAGTGACAGACCAGGAAACTTGAGCGTGTTGAACTGAGGTTCCATCTACACTCCATACAACATAATGGTAAAGCAAAAAAACAGGTTTTTAACATATTTGCAAATTTATTAAAAATAAAAAAACTTAAATGATTCCATTGCATAAGTATTCATACCCTTATCTGGGACAGTCGTGGTTGACTCTTAACTTTTATAAAAAATATCTCTTTGGATTTGAGACTTTAGTCTTTGCAACTTTACAGATCTTCTTTATGCACCAAGAGCTTGTAACACTCCAAAGAGAAAGGAAAAATTTAAATCGCATCATATGACCCCTTTAATGGAAGAAGTTTGAAACAACCAGGACTCTTCCTAGAGCTGACTGTTACGTATCCGGTCCATGAACTTCCGTCTGCTAGTCATCAGAGGTCACTCTTTCCATTTCATTGACTCTCGCGCCACACACTGTTGCATATCACCCTGGACTACATATCCCATCATTCATTACACTGATTGCACGGACTCTGGCCAGGTATGGACACAGCAATAATGCTATTAGCTCTCGAGCAGGGCACACGATCGCTTGAGAGTTGTATTCAAGAGTATCTAGACATTGCTTATTACTCTGATTTCCCAGATTGTGTGTTGATAGACTTTTTCTGTGGGGGCATTAATCCACCACTAAAGTCTAAACTCATTCATGAGGGTCCGCGTTCATCTCTAATGCCGAGTTCGCACTGCACGATTTTAGCCCGATTTTTCACGCTTTATGTCGGAGTGGCCAGACTCAATCTTCTCCTCAGTGAAGACCAGGGCTGGGAAGGTTGCTTTTATAATATATTTCACTACAGATTACAAAATACATGCTTTAAAAAGTAATCAGTAATGTATTTTGTTAGATTACTCAGGTTTAGTAACTTAATCTAAATACTTTAGAATGCTTTGAAATACTTAAACTATACACAAATGAACATATTAATGTCTTGATGCATATGTGAGAGAGGCGTTTCCTGCACCGCCACTCTGTGGGGTTTCTCCAAGATGCCCGTGTAAGTTTGTATTGTCTGTTTCTCAGGAGATCAATGTATCTGAGTTTCAGAACTGATGCATATGTGAGAGACGTTTTCCCGCATTTTCTCTCAGTGAGATGTGGAAACAGATGTCTGTATGTTAATGCACTGTGTGTGTATTGTCTGTCTCAGAAGATCAAAGTGTCTGAGGTTCTGTAATTCTTACAATTCCAAGCTTCAAAACGAATCCAAACACACTAAACATATCATAAAAGTAGTCAAAACAACTGACACAGTTCTCCAAGTTATACAATAGATTTGTTTAATGAATGGACCACACTTTAAGTGATTACTTCACTGATAATCCTCTCTATGGAGACGCGATCGGCACAAAATAATCGCCGAGTCAAAATTGACAGGGCTCGTTTCCCAAAACTACGGTCGCAAGTAACTTAATGTCGTTATAGTTCAATGTATTTTAACAACCACAGTTCACTAACAGTGCTTTTGGGAAACACATCCCAGATCTGTCC
Organism: Sinocyclocheilus rhinocerous; assembly: GCF_001515625.1. Taxonomy (NCBI): domain Eukaryota; kingdom Metazoa; phylum Chordata; class Actinopteri; order Cypriniformes; family Cyprinidae; genus Sinocyclocheilus; species Sinocyclocheilus rhinocerous. The sequence goes on along the minus strand of NW_015646152.1, from coordinate 77,481 downwards.
AGTTTAATGTGAACCATTTACACTGGTTTCGTTAAACAAAATAAATTATTAATTTAAAAGATTGATTCAAAGGATCATGAACTCGCATTTCCGCGCCAAAGATAATCTACTCTTGAACATTTTGAATGAATAAAGACTTCAAGTTCATCTGTAAAGCACACAAAGCTATCGTTTGACTTTATAAACTTATTTCATGCATGATTCATATGGATCTGTTAACTGAATGCAAAGTGTGAATTCTAGGAGAATTCATTGTCATTTTTCAGTTAAATTCTTAGAAATACAGTATTAAACATAATGATAACCATTCAACACTCAAAATATAAGAAAATAGAAAAACGAGTTACTGGAGAAAATTTTTCAAAGATCAAGAACAACTTCCTTCTAGATGCTTTTTTCAGATTAGATGTTGAATCCTTCGATGCTGATAGAAGTTTTGTTGCAGGTAGGCATTGCATTGCGTTGAGATGTTACGCCATTTTTCAGATTTATAAGTAAAATAGTCTTTGTATTTCCACAAGAGAAATGCATTACGCGAATGGCTTTCTGTTGTGTCGTCCATTTTTGTGGCGTGATGATGAGCATGTGCACTCTCACTACAAGTTGCTAAATGAACAGGCTGCTGCACGCAGTTTTTTTTTCAATGGAGAATCAGTTGCCTTATTGGTTAAAATTCCCAAACTTAAATATTAAATTAAGAAATTACATTAAAATTCACAAAAATATTCACTTTGGTAATCTAAAATACATTTCGGATGTAACTGTAATTTGATTACCACCTATTTAAAATTTAACTATAATGAAATACAGTTACTCATATTTTGTATTTTAAATATGTAATGCCGTTATAAATATTTCGTTACTCCCCAGCCCTGGTGAAGACACATGAAAACACACTTGGACCCAATCAAATAATTCTGGAGAAACTTGAAAATGTGCATTTTCTCCTATCCAACCTGGCAAAGCTTGAGAGGTGAAACAGAGCATTCAGAACCTCAGACTGGGCAGAAGGTTCACCTTCCAACAGGACAATGAACCTAAGCACACAGCAAGAGTGGCTTATTAAGTTGTGACAATTCTGTTTTTGCTTTGTCAGTATGGTGTGTAGATTGATGTGAAAAAATTAATAATTTAAAGCAGTTTAACATAAGGCAGCAACATAACAAAATGTGAAAAAATTAATACTTTCGCAAGGCACTGTATACTGTAGGAAAGCAGGTTTGGTTGATGTTCTAGAATGGGGCCGATCAGCCAGATTAAAGGCAACACTGAAGCCTGCATTTTGTCCTCCTAATGCCCTGTTGTGCCATGATTTGCCCTCGGCTGTGTTTGGGAAATGGATCTGTGTTTTTCTTCATCAGCACTGCCTCAGATTTGACTAATTCTGTTTGCCCTCCTGTTGAGCAGTCGGGTGAGCAAAGCCAGCTGAGCACCAGTCACCTCCGCTCCATCTCCTCCTTTGACTGGCAGATGTTCACATTGCAGCGTGATGCCGCCACTTCTCAGCATTCTTCTCATTACTTTACTCATTCCACTAGCAGATAGATTTCAGATATTGAAAAATATCACAGCTTGATCTAAGAACTGATATTTCTTGAAGCAACCTTGAACTTATTGGAAGCCTGTAATCTGCATTTCTGTCTGAGATTTTTATTTAAAATCCTTTCATTACAATATGTTTAAAATTAAATATTATATTTTTTTTTTCTTATAAGTAGCTGTAGCCAGCATAATTATTCTGCCTGCAGCTTTCATGTTAAAGGAATAGTTCACCCAAAAATTAAAATTTTCTGAAAATTTACTCATCCTCAGGCCATCCAAAATGTACATGAGTTTATTTCTTCATCAGAACAGATTAGAGAAATTTAGCAATACATCACTCTGCAGTGAATGGGTGCCATCTGAACAGGGGCGTGTCTAGAGCATTTTAAATGTGGGGGGCCAGTCGGGGGCACTGGCTCAAAAGAGGGTGGCCGGGGGCCGGTGCCACCCCTGGCCACCACGTAGACACGCCCCTGCATCTGAATGAGAGTTCAAATAGTTGTTATTTATTTATTTACATTAAGCCACGTCAGCAGCAGTGGCTATATAAAAACAATTGCATCACTAAATCAATTCAATAAATATCCTTTCAAAATAATGTTTACAATAATTGAACAATTTTGTCTTAAAAAGTCAACAAACTCAAAATACCAATAAAAAATAAAATAATAATAATAATAATAATAACACAAATAATAGCAATTACAATTATATAGAGTCTTTGAACTTAATATATTACAATAATTCTAAAATTATTTCAGGACAAACCTTTTTAAAAATGTCCATTAATATATTTTCTGAATAAAAAGTGTCCTCTAGTATCATTTAAAAATTGGCATTCTATTAAAATATGTTTTATACTCAAATGATTCTTACATAAATCACCAACTGGTTTCTCCCCCCATTTAAATCAATATGAATTAGTGAGTCTTGTGTGATCCATTCGACATATTGTATACACAACCTGGCCACGTCTATTTTCAAAATAATAACAGTTAACTCCTTGATTTAGTACTGGGTTCACACTTCATACAATTTGTCATATGTACAATCATTTAATTTAATTTCATTTGCCATTTATCATAAATGTACAAATTCAAAATAGGTTTAACATCAGATGCTGGTATTTTGCATTCTGTCATTTCCAACTGAAATGCTTCCTTAGCCGCTTTATCAGCCTGTTCATTTCCAGCCAATCCCATATGGCCCGACAAAAAAACAATGTTAAAGGTGGGGTAAGCGATTTTTCAAAAACGCTTTAGAAAACAGATTTGGGCCGAATAGCAAAACAAACTTGTAGCCAATCAGCAGTAAGGGGCGTGTCTACTCATGATGTGGAGGAGAGAGCGTTCGCCGCAACAGCTAAAGTCTGTCTAGTACACTGGACACGACAAAGCGACCATTGAAAATAATAAAAAATTGTCTGAATACGTCATAAATAGAACGCAGCAGCAGTTTTCTGTTGGGGATTTGTCGTGTCGTATATATATATATATATATATATATATATATGGTGTAGACATCATTACTGATTATAATGAGTTCCATAGTATTTTGTCGCGTCGCGCCACTCGCGTCCGGTGTAGACATGGTGTAACATTGACTTTGCTTTGTTTCACAGAACTAATCGTTGCCTGGGTTGCGCACGTATGTGTGGGGCGGAGCTATCAAAATAGGGGCGAGACCCTTTTGGGGTAGGGGCGTGTTTGTTTTGGTTCAAATGTCAACATTGGCTACCAGAAATCGCTTACCCCACCTTTAAAATATTGCTTCTTTAAATAATTAACTTTTCCTATTATGCTAATTGTAGGTTATTCAATTGTCAAAGTATCAAGTGCTTGTAGACAGGATTTAGAGTCTGTACAAATTACAAAATGACGTTTTTGTTCCTTTTCTATTTGCTCTATAACTAAAAGTAATGCACAAGCTTCAGCTGTAAAGTCCAGGTATGCACTTACCAAAATGTTTTGAAACAATCACTACTGCTGCAGATACATACCTGTCTGACTTTGATCCATCTGTGTACACTGGTATATGAGATGGTAAGCTGCATCTGAAGTCCAGCAATTTCTCATGATTTATTTATTTATTTCTCATGTTTTTTTGGATGATTTATGTTATGTTATATATATATATATATATATACTGTATGTGTGTCTGTGTGTGTCTGTGTGTGTGACCCTGGACCCTGGACACAAAACCTTCTTAATTGTCAATTTTTCAAATTGAGATTTATACATCATCTGAAAGCTGAATAAATAAGCTTTCCATTAATGTATGCTTTGTTAGGATAGGACAATATTTGGCCAATATACAACTATTTGAATATCTGGAATCTGAGGGTGCAAAAAAATCTAAATATTGAGAAAATCACCTTTAAATTTGTCCAAATGAAGTTCTTAGCAATGCATATTACTAATTACTGAAATTTAGAAAATATATTCATGGAACATGATCTTTACTTAATATCCTAATGATTTTTGGCATAAAAGAAAAATCTATAATTTTGACCCATACAATGTATTTTTTGCTATTGCTACAAATATACCCAAGCAACTTAAGACTGGCAGTTGACCTCTTGCATGAAAATCCACCGACATGTTTGTTTAGCACTGTTTTGAACTGTTTTCACTTGTAAACGGTGCTTGATCTGTGTATATTTCTCTCCTGATTCACACGATACAACTTTTTCACTGGAGAAAGCAATTTTATGTATAGAGGACTCGTAATTTGGCCAGAAACAATGGTTTGAAGTAAAAAAATAAATAAAAAAAAACATCTTGATGGATTTGTTTCTTAAAAACATGCAGCTTTTCAATTCACAAGACGTTCATTGATGGACTGAAGTTGCGTGGATTACTTTTTATCTGCTGTTTGGACTCTCATTCTGATAGCACCCATTCACTGCAGAGGATCCATTGGTGAGAAAGTGATTTAATGCTAAATTTCACCAAATCTGTTCTATTCTCCAAATTTGCAACAAAACCTGTGTGTTTCTAAGTATTTGAATAGGCATAAACTTACAATCTTTTGTGTTTTAGGTAATGAAATGAATAACACTGATGTCGAAAAAAGGTCTGTGCAGTTAAATGCCGACACACCATTTGTTTCTTTGATACTCTCCATGTATAATGCAATAAATCAGAATAGTTTGAATATAGTAGTGATTGCAGCTGGGCAGTTCTTTAACACATCATTAACCTTTTGGAGCATATGGTGCTATGGCACACCAGCGCTTAGCAACAGGAGAGAAAGATTGGAGCAAACATTTCAAGTCCTGAGCTCTGCATGTCCACACAGCCTCACTTTGGAGTTATAATCACTTTACAATGGTAAAACTGGAGTTCCCTTTCAGTCGGTCACTCAGAGTCACGTTAGTGACCGACAAATTGGGATCTCGCTTAAAGAGACCAATCCACTTTGAGTGTAAACTAAACGAGCCAATGCACATTGGCATGCGATGATTGCATCCAGCTGCCGCTGATCACAGCGTGAGCATAAAAAGGCAGCTGGTGCAACGCATACCAGCTTTTCGCTTCAGAGCCGAGCGACAACATCGTTCTGCTCCTACCAAACTGCTTTGTGTGTGACGAGTCTAGCGTGCTCTCGGGAGCTTTTTGTGTTGGCGGATGGCGCTTCAGCGGTGGTCGTTCCTGTGTCGAGTGGGTTGCGCACTTCAGGCTGCACTACCCCCTGCCGTGCTGCAAACGGCCGTTTCCCCTGTGCGTCTCAGCACGTAAAAGAGCATTTCCTTAAAAGAGGCAATTTCTCTAAAAGAGTACAATAAGCGGGTGTAAAGATGCCGTTTCACCCATGCGTTTCTGGATGAGGTCGTTACCTGGCGCCGGGTGATGGTCACGATCGCTGCCTCACGTGTCTGAGCATTAAACACGCTGAGGTGGCATTCGCGGATGAGTCATGTTCCCATTGCGGGAAGATGACCATCTCGGAGCTGCGGGCCAGGCTCCGTTTCCTGAGGGGGGCAGAGCTCCGTTGCCTCTGCCGCGATCTAGTGTTCATCCTGGTGGCAGCCAGGCGTGGACTACTTCGGGCAGTAGCACAGGTGGTCTGAGGGTTACAGTGGTGGCAAACCCCTCAGGGAACCAACCCTCGGGGGACAATTGCTCCTCTAGCGCTTCGCAACCAGTTGAGCTGCCAAAGGAACGCGCTGGGCTGTCTTCAAAGTGGTGTCCTTCGGTGCTCCTCCTAACGACCGGATGTCGATCACTGCATCAGAGGAAGAGTTCTCTGGAGAGGAAGATTCGGCTGCGCTGCCACTCCTCGAGGTTGGACGATTGGTTTCTTGGGGTGGCTCGCGCTGGTTCTCAGTGCCCCACCTCAGTGCCTATCTTCCCGGAGGTGCATGAGGAGCTCACCAGATCATGGATGGCACCTTTTACTTCCACAAACCGACCTGCTGGATCCGACTCCCTCACCACTCTCGACGGTGGTGCAGCTAGGGGATCATGATCCCGAAGTTCTGAAAGAGCTCCGAACCGCTACTGACGTCGCACTCCGAGTGACGAAGGTCACCGCGAGTACTCTGGGTCATGCGATGTCCACACTTGTGGTCCAGGAGCGCCATCTCTGGCTGTGTCTGGTTGATATGAGGGACGCCGACATAGTTCGGTTCCTTAATGCCCGTGTCCCAGACCGGCCTCTTCAGTGATGCGGTCAAGAGCTTGGCCCAGCAGCTCTCGGCTGCACAGAAGCAGACTGAGGTGGGTCGTAACACCCTGAACCGGCGGGCAGCTTCTGCCTCCACCCGTCCGCTGGCCGCAGCGCCCAAGCCTGCTCCTCGCCGAGGGCAGCCCCCTGCTCCTGCACCGCATCCGCAGCAGCCACCAGCAAGCGGCACCGTGAAGCTGGGCTTAGACAGGCCGCCCCACCCGTCCAGGCCTCCGTGAGTGAAAGAGCAAGAGGCCCCAGGACCTGTGACCCAGAGAGGGAGGAAGCTGCTCTTTGGGGGATGGTGAAGGCACCTCTCCCTCCCCCGGAGGAGGGCTGGGTGGAGAATCTGGAAAATCTCGACGAGAGAGCGGTTTTCTCTGTCCCTGAGTCCCAGGAGGGCATGGAGAGTCGCGGACGGACCAGCACCAGACCACACTCATCCGCCTCCATCGCCAGCAGGCAGCAGCGGGTGGTTCGAGAGTGTCAACAAAGGCCCTACTCACGCACCCTCTGCCAAACTGTGGAACCAGGTAAGCGTTGCACTGCACACTCAGACCCCTCTTCGGTCTGCTCACAAGCCGCCCGAGTTGGGTCCCTGCGTTCCACCTCGCTGCCCCACTGCGGGTACGGCAGTGGTTCCGTTGGTCCCGCTTGCACGGTATCTGGGTGCCTGGCTAGCGCTACCCAACCCGTCACGTTGGGGCCCTTCGCCGGTTACCGTTCAAGATGTTGACGCAGAAACGCATCTTCGGGTGCATCCGTCCCTGAGATTGGTTTGCAGCAATCGACCTGAAGGATGCGTACTTTCAATTGTCGATCCTTCCGCGCCGCAGACCATTTCTGCGGTTCGTGTTCGAAGGACGAGCATTTCAGTACGAGGTCCTGCTCTCCGGGCTGTCCCTGTCGCCCCGTGTCTTCACGTAAGTTGTGGAGGCAGCCCTTGTTCCCCTGAGAGAACAGGGCTTTCGCATTCTCAACTACCTCAATGACTGGCTCATACTAGCTCAGTCTCAGTATCAGTTGTGTGCACACAGGGATCAATTGCCTAGAGTTGTTAGCAGTGCGCCTTGCCTTGAACCGTCTCAAAGGGTGCTTACGAGGCAAGCACGTGCTGGTCCGAACAGACAACACGGCATCCATTGCGTACATCAACCGACAAGGTGGCCTGCGCTCCCGTCGCATGTCGCGACTCACCCGCCACCTCCTCCATTGGAGTCAGAAGGTTCTGAGGTCACTTCGTGCCATTCACATTCCGGGTCTGCTCAACCGTACGGCCGACAAGCTGTCACTAGCTACGCTACCGGGAGAATGGAGACTCCATCCCCAGACGGTCCAGCTGTTTTGGAGACATTTCGGAGCCGCTCAGGTAGACCTGTTTGCCTCTCCAGAAACCTCTCACTGCCAGTTGTTCTACTCCCTGACCGAGGGAACACTCAGCACGGACGCACTGGCACACAGCTTGCCGCGGGGCCTGCGCAAGTATGAGTTTCACCCAGTGAGCCTTCTCGCACAGACACTGTGCAAGATCAGGGAGGACGAGGAGCAGGTCCTGCTTGTAGCGCCGTATTGGCCCATATTTGTAGAGCTGCGGGCTGGGCGACCCCCAACACGTTCGCTAGATTCTATAGCCTTCTCTATAGAAGTTCTCACCTCAAATGGCTAGAGGCACTGAGAGGCCCCGGTTAGTGTTGGCTTGCTAAAACTGCTCCAGAGTGTCCGTACTGTAGGC
>NW_015646152.1:61101-69427 GCF_001515625.1 Sinocyclocheilus rhinocerous | reverse complement strand
GAGGGAACGGAGACGTCACGTCCCGTCGCCACGGCTGCTGTACCACCGCTGAGCGGCCGGGTCACCGGCTCGGCTCCTCAGTGAAAACCTGGTATGCGTTGCACCGGTTGCCTTTTTATGCTCATGATGTGATCAGCGGCAGCTGGATGCAATCATCGCATTGGCTCGTTTAGTTTACACTCTAAGTGGATTGGTCTCTCTAAGCGAGATCCCAATTCGTCGGTCACAGACGTGATGTCTCCGTTCCCTCCTTCAGGGAACGAGGGTTACATACGTAACCGAGATGTTCCCACTCACACACACACACACACACACACACACACACCAGACAAGGTGAGTTACAGAAGTCTGAGGCAGTGGCATTTCAAAGTAATTTGGAGAGGACTGGTTAAAGTATGAGAGTCACTACAGTTATTACATGAGTTACTAGGAAAGAGGAGCAACTGGATTAGTTCATGGCCCCAGGACATGATGAGAAACTGCTTTTTTTTTTGAGTGTCTTTTGAACACATCAGAACCTCATTAAAGTCCCCTGTTGTTTGTAAGGTTAAAAGAAAAGGCTTTGATGGATAACCCCCCCCCTTTTAAGATCAGACAACTTAACTTTCTTTAATTTCATCCCAATGAGAGAGGGCTAAAATTCCTATCTCTGTCTCTTTTTTCTTCCAGAAGATGAAACATTGCCGGGTTAAAATATATGTAGAGCCGGAAATAACAGTTATGCCTAAATTCTTTATTGATAAATGTTCTTTTGAAGAAAATAATTAATGTTTATTTCCTTTTAAAGAGATTTAATAATTCACAGAGGCCTGGAGGATATTTGGAGGATAGTTTTGAGACTGAAGGCTGACCTGGACTGTTGCATCATGGTTATCATCCTTGAGCTGAATGCATGGTGAATGAACACCAGGACTGTGAGGATTTTTTTCTCTGTGATGATTAATTTTGTACTTTCTATAATTGAACAGATTTTGTGATTATATTTTTTTTTCCACCCACACGATGAGACAGACCCACATTCCCATGGTGTGAGTGTGTTTTTTTATTTTTATTTATTTAATTTAAACTGAAGGTGGACTTTAGTAAGGTTTAGTTTCCAAAACTGTATTAGTGATTTTGGGTCATTTCACTATTTTCAGTCATATTCAGAATTACTGGTACGTCTGGTGAAAATGAACAAAGAAGCCTGTGAAAATAATTATGTTTTGTTTATCCTTTTGATCTTTCATTCAAAAAAGTCACTATCCTTTATAACCTTTAATCTAACCTTTCAAAAATTAAAACAATAACAAAATTGTTTACATAATTGTAACATACTGAAATCTCTCTCTCTCTCTCTCTCTCTCTCTCTATATATATCTCTAAAGTATATTCCCATTTATATTTACTAATATTTACCAATATATTTATTCCCATTTATTATTTATAAATTTTTTAATTTGTTTTGAGTGGCCAAGGACTCTCTAAGGACAATGCAGAAAATAGTTGAGTCTTTGGGTGAAAAAGCCTCACAAAAAAAAAAAAAAAGGTTTGGGAGGGTTATCAGATAGAAAGAGAGAGAGAAAAAAAAAGTATCAAGCACACCTATTCAACCGTGATAAAATCAGCATAGAATAATTTCTGAATGATCATGTCACAGTGAAGACTAGAGTAACAAAAAATCAGTGTTGCCATCACAGGAATAAATTACATTATAAAATGTATTAAAATGGAAAACAAAAATCTAAAATCTTACAGACCCCAAACTATACCTTGACATAAGCCAGCTTATTGGGGGGAGTGCTATGTAATTTGAATTGTAAGTTAGAAATTAATTACAGAGCAATGCATTACTGAGAGAAATTAATTACTGTGCCGGTACAGTAACTGTGCCAGTTGTATAAAGTCAGTTTATTTCCTTTTTCACATTTATACATCATATGAATGCATGAATAACAACACTGACTGGACTGACCTAATTTAACTCTACATCCTGTCTGAAATCATGCATATGCCATAAATAATTTTACTGGCACAGCTAAACTGAATGGTTCCATTTTCAAGAGGTTGCATGACACCTTTGCTCAACATTTTAGAAAAAAAAAAACAGCACCAGCACCAGCTTTCTCTGGGATTCTGCACAAGCACTTTCCACAGATGAATAAATCAGCCCTACGTTTGTTTTATTACACATGAAGATCTCTGGTCAGTGGTGCTCTGTATTCATCATTTCATTATGCTTTACTCTGTTACACTCTTTACACTAGTTTTGGTTATGCTTCTTTATCCAAACAAGACTTTGTTCCTTCTTAATTTAATTTAATTTAATTTAATTTAATTTAATTTAATTTATTTATTTATTCCCCCCCTCCTTGATTGTGATTTAGACAACAGCATTATATTTGTATGAGGATAAACATGACTGCTTCACTAGGTAACACTTTATTATATCTTAAGTATTTTAACACTTTTATATTATTTATATTTAAATTAAAAAAATACACAATTGGAATAAATGACACAATATTCAGTAAAATAGTATTTTTCAATTAGATTTATTATTATTATTATTATTGTTTTTTTTCTGGGTCATTGGGTCATTTCACTTTCACAATTAATATTAATTTACCATATAGTGTTGATATGGAAACCGCCGCAGAATGAAACAATTCCATAATTGCTACTTTTTAGAGTTGTTTACACGACACTGTTTTTTGTTGAAAACGTTTTTATGTGTTTTGGCCATTCATTTACATGACAACAGCATTTTAGGGGCCTGAAATGGGTTTCAAATTACAAGTTTTGAAAACGATGCCGTTATCGCCTCCTTGTAAACTATGAAAACACAAACACAAATGCAAATGCAAAAAAAATATATAAAAAAATAAAAAATAAAAGACAAAAAATTTTTTTTTTATTAAAATTAAATAAAAATAAAAATAAATAATAATAATAATAATAATAAATTGTGAGATGTAAACTTGCAATTCTGAGAAAAAAAGTCAGAATTGCTAGAAACAGTCCGAACTGTGAGATAAAAATTGCAATTACCTTTTAAATGTTTTTATATGTATGGTGCAGAGGAGACATGTGCCAATTTGAATGGGCACAACGAGATCTGTGTGTGTGTAGTGTGTAGGCCAGCGGTTCTCAATTCCAGTCCTCGCGTACCCCCGCTCTGCATGTTTTGCACGTCTCTCTTTGTTAACACACCTGATTCAGATCATCATCTCGTTAGAAGTGAGCTCCGTGCATGAACTGTGTTCCGATTGACATGGTCACTACACAGTGTCCATTGCTCCCTACTCCCTGAGCAGGGGAAATCCGTTGAAGTTTACTTCACTTCGGAATATTCATTTACAGATTTGCGCTACACCGCTGCCTGCAGCGTCTTCACACACATACGAAACTTACTAGAGAAGCGTAAAGTGGGACATAATATACCTCTGAAAATAAATACAATTTAAATTCACGTCTCGCACACTTAAATGCCCTTTGTATGGAACATATACGCTCCCTTCAAACTGGAATCATGGGGAATATCCGGTAATGTCCACTTCACAGGGCACTTACAATCAAATATAAGAAACGTCTGAAGCAATAAGAGAAACATACAAAATGTGCAGAGCGGGGGTACGCGAGGACTGGAATTGAGAACCGCTGGTGTAGGCTATATGTATGTGCGTGTTAAGGAGTTGACACCTTCAAACTGAAGCCAGGAGTGCTGGGTTATAAACCTGTCACCTTTAAATCAAATGAAGGGGGCTGGTGACTCAACGTCTGACAGCCCAAGATTTATTGAACTCTGAGGTGCTTTATACCCTCAGAATATGAATATCTGCAACAGAGAGAATGAAAATGTGTATTTACTTAGCTGCACTGTTAATCCACTATTAAAAGCACTCTGCTGAGGTCAGCCCACATGAGCACATCGCGTGCGGACTTCAGTTTACAGTCCTGCTGAAATGAAACTAGTGTGGGACATTCAGACATCTATGAGAGAGAGGATGGTACATCACAGAAAGAGGGGCTGGGATAGATCCAGAGGACATCAATAGCCATCTTTTCCATTACTGTGCCTATAATTCCAACAGGTTCTCACTGTCAAATACTGACACAGAATATTGTGAGAGATTAATTTACTTTTAGATTCATTTCAGGGGTTCCTTTGGCACAGGGCTCTTGTCCAAGCATCTTGTCCAATATTCCATTCCAATTTTGTGTACAAGAATTTATGCAGATGAAATATGAAAATATGAAAGAATTTGCTGTATTATTTGCATTTGCTTATATTTGTCTTATTTTAACAGATAAAAAAAAAACTAAAAAAAAGGTAAACTCATGGGGGAAAACTTACAATCATGTAATCCAGATTCATAAATCAGAGACTGTCTTTATGAGTGAGTTGTTTGAATTGTTCACTGAATCGATTTATTTAAAATGCTGATTCATTCAGGAACAGGCAAGTTACTTGTTCAATTCAGAAAGGAATACTAGCATTCTCTTACTTATTTTATATTATATTTAATAGGCAGACATAGTATATGCTAGTAGGGGTTCCGAATTCAGCAAATGCGTTAATGAATGACTTAGTCGATTTTTTGAATTTTAAAAGTTTTTTTTTTTTTTTTTAATGTAGAAGAGAACACACTGTATTGTATATGTGTCTTATTCTGTCTTGGTGTATCGCAACTCATAGATTGTCTAATGTAATGTTGTAGCATACGGGCCATCTAAGTACAAAACAAAGTGAATAAACGCTCAATGGTTCCACATCCAAATTGATTAGCTATTGAAAAAAAATCTAACAAATTGTATACAATAGGATTGAAATGCACACACACAAACAAACAACTCTCATTTGCTAAACAACACAATACATGTTACATGATTCTGTAAAGAATAATAATATTAGTAATAATAAGAATAAGAATAAGAATTATAATTTTGGGAAAAAAAATACATATATTTGGCATTCAATGCTGAACTCAAAGGGTGTTTTCTGTTACTACATCCTAAATTAAATGATTTCAGTTGGTTTTAATAGCATACGTGATACAGGCTAAATGATAATGAGATTTTAATGTAATAAATGTATGTAAAATACATATAGACTTGTATCCCAAATCCAAAAGGTGTGTCTTGTTACTGATTTCTAACAACATTTTGATGGTGATTTTAACCACATAACTATAATAGAACACATACTACTGAAAATGAAACAAATACATAAATTAGTTTAAAATAAATACAATCTTCTATCTCAGCTTCAAAGGCTGTGTTTTGTTACAGATTTCTCAAAAAAAAAAACATTTTGCAGGTGTTTTCATTGTCAAAAGAGAAGCAGAAGTCATGCTATTCACATTCAAGAATAGCTTGTGAAGCCTTCAAAAGAGTCTCCAGTATTACTGCCCCGTAGAGGAAGATGTTGCAGTTGTTTTGATAGAGTTTAAATTTAAACTTTTAATAAATTAATTTAAAATCAATACAGTCTTCTTTTTCAACTTCATAAAGTGTGTCTTGTTTCAGATTCCCAAAAGAACATTGCCATGCAGGCTTTAGTCTCATATGTAATTCAGGACAAATGCTATTGAATTAAATTCAAATATGTTAATAAATTAATTTAAATGCATGCATTTTATTAAAACTGTAATTTTGCTGTAGACACAGAAAAACACGTGCCATTTAAGTTCAACTATTAAGAAAAAAAACTGTTTTGATGTTTGTTCAGGAGTCCCTTGTTTGTCCTGAGCAGTTAAACTGTCGAATGTTCTTCAGAAAAATCATCCAGGTCCTACAAACTCTTTGGTTTTCCAGCATCTTTTGCATGTTTGAACCCTTTCCAGCAGTGACTGTATGATTTTGATATCTTTTCACACTAATGACAGTAGTGTGTTTAGGCATCTCACAAACCACGGAATTTCTACTGAGCGGGTTTAAACATTCACTGATGCTGCAGAAGGAAACACAACGCATTAAACTACGATGCATAAAAACTTTGTGAATTTTGAAGATCAGGGTAAATTGTACTAATTTTGTCTTCTGGGAAACATATAAGTATCTTCTGACAAATGTATTATATTTATTTTTATTTATTTATTTATTTAGTTTTCTTGTAGACTATATGTAAACATCTTTCATGCAAAATATCTTACTCAGGACAGTACTAAAAAAACAACATGCATTTTGTTTGATCTCTCCTATTTTTGTAAAATAATTAACATTTTGCAGATTCTGCAAGGGGTATGTAAACAACTGTATATCTTCATAGAACTATAAGCCAGAATAAACCCCAGTAGTGGGGTCAAATGGGCCTTTTGTACAATTTTGTGCTATGACACCTAGCAAGTGTTTATATTTATTCACTGTTTTAGAATCACTGTTTTAAATGTTAAACTCCAAAATAAACAATTTAAATGAATAATAATAATAAATTAAATATGAATAAAAAAGAAAGTCATTTTTCAATAATTCAACATCTTTTTTTACGGTCTTCAGTTGCAGTCATCCAGTTTTTATTATATATTTAAAGGGATAGTTCATCCAAAAATTAAAATTGGCCCATGATTTACTCACCCTCAAGGCATCCTAGCTGTATATGACTTTCTTCTTTCAGATGGATCCAATCTGAGTTATATTAAAAATTGTCCTGGCTCTTCCAAGCTTTATAATGGAAGTTATACCTCTGGGGGGGGGGATAATAAAGGCCTCCTGTAGCGAATCGATGCGTTCTTGTAAGAAACATATCCGTATTTAAAACGTTATAACCACTTTTCTGTAGCTTGTGCTAAAACGCGGAAGCCGTTCCGGGCGGATGACGTAGGACGTATGCGTAGCGCATGCGCCGGTGAGAATATGCTAGTCTCGCAAAAACCAACGCTTGTTTACAGGAGCAAAGAAAGTAAAGTTTCCTTATTTTAATAAAGGAAAACTAGTTTCCTCTTGGCTTATAACGAAATCCTCTGACATTTTTCTTTATAAATCCTCGTTTTGTACTTCTAATTTGTGACCGGTGTTTTGTTTTGTTTTTTGTTCTCTCTTCTCTGCTTCCGCGTTCGTCACTTCTCACCGGCGCATGCGCCACGCATACGATAATAAAGGCCTCCTGTAGCGAATCGATGCGTTCTTGTAAGAAACATATCCGTATTTAAAACGTTATAACCACTTTTCTGTAGCTTGTGCTAAAACGCGGAAGCCGTTCCGGGCGGATGACGTAGGACGTATGCGTAGCGCATGCGCCGGTGAGAATATGCTAGTCTCGCAAAAACCAACGCTTGTTTACAGGAGCAAAGAAAGTAAAGTTTCCTTATTTTAGTAAAGGAAAACCAGTTTCCTCTTGGCTTATAACGAAATCCTCCGACATTTTTCTTTATAAATCCTCGTTTTGTACTTCTAATTTGTGACCGGTGTTTTGTTTTGTTTTTTGTTCTCTCTTCTCTGCTTCCGCGTTCGTCACTTCTCACCGGCGCATGCGCCACGCATACGTCCTACGTTATCCACCCGGAATGAACATGCATACGACAGTTAGCGAAAGCTAGAGATTACGGTTTACAATGTTATAAATATGGATATTTTTCTTACAAAAAAGCATCGATTCACTAGAGGAGGCCTTTATTCTCCCCCAGGAGCCGTGTGGGACACTTTTTTATTACGGATGGATGTGCTTTATAGGACTTCTTTTGGACTGTTGAACAGAAACTGTCAGGGTTCTGTCACTTTGGTCTAGTTTATTAATTGTTTTGTGACGGAGCCCTGACACTCCCGTCTTGTCTTGTTTTCTTGCTCTCTTTTCTGCGTGCCTTGTTTCATGTTGGAGCATGGTGTTCAGATCCCGGCACTCATGTCTTGTTCAGATTCAGTTTCAGTTTGGTGTCGGGGTTTGGACATTCGCGCTCCATCTTCTGTTTTGTTGTGGGTGCGTGCGGTCTTGAGTTAACTTGGGCCGTATGCTCTTCTGTCCTCGTGTCTTGTGTTGTTGCACGCAGCTTATGTTTTCGGCTGCAAGCTTTCATGTTATGTCTTGTGCTGTGTAGCATGCAGCTTGTGTTTTTCATTGGCTGCGTGCTTTCATGTTGTCATGTCTTGTGTGAATTCTCGTTAGCTGCGTGTTTGTGTGTTGTTTTGTTCAAGCACATAGCTTGTGATTGTTTTGCTGGCCATGTGCTTGTGTTTTTGTTTTGTGTGAGCACATGGCTTTTGTCTTTGTTTCCTGTGTGACGTGTGCTCTCATGTCAATTGTCTAACCCCACCCATCTTGTGCCCTGATTATTGGTTTATTTGCCCCACCTGTCTTCCCTCGTTACCCTCCTCATTTGCTCCCTATTTATTCTCCTTGTGTTTGCAGTCC
>NW_015646152.1:46670-60978 GCF_001515625.1 Sinocyclocheilus rhinocerous | reverse complement strand
AGTTTCCTGTTTAAATATATTTTCTGTATTTACATAACATTTTAATTTATTAAACATAATTTTTGTATCTGTGATGTGACCCTTTTTTAGATGTAAATCAACCTGATTTACATTATATGAGAGGCTGGCCATGTGCTTGTGTTTTTGTTTTGTGTGAGCACATGGCTTTTGTCTTTGTTTCCTGTGTGACGTGTGCTCTCATGTCAATTGTCTAACCCCACCCATCTTGTGCCCATTAAATACAGTTTCCTGTTTAAATATATTTTCTGTATTTACATAACATTTTAATTTATTAAACATAATTTTTGTATCTGTGATGTGACCCTTTTTTAGATGTAAATCAACCTGATTTACATTATATGAGAGTAAATTCTGCATGGAAATGTTCTTCTAGGACCCAGTAACAAGACACAACTTTTGAAGTTGAAATATAAGAATATATTGAATTTAAATTAATTCATTAAAAGTTTGAATTTAAACTGTCAAAACGCATGCAATATCTTCCTCTCTTCCTAATACTGGAGACTCTTTGGAAGGTTTCGCAAGCGATTCTTGAATGTCAATAGCATGACTTCTGCATCTCTTTTGACAATGAAAACACCTGGACAATGTTTGTCTAGGAATCTCTTAGACACAACCTTTCAAGTTAAAATAGAAGATTCTATTTATTTTAAATTAAATGCCTGTCTTCCCTCGTTACCCTCCTCATTTGCTCCCTATTTATTCTCCTTGTGTTTGTAGTCCTGTGCCAGTTTGTCGTTGTATTTACCGTTGTGGTTTCTTGCCTTGTCAAGCTTGTTGCCAGCCTGTTTCCCCCCTTGGGGTAGTTTTGGTTTGTTTGTTTGTTTTATTTTATTATTAGTAAAGCCCATCACTCTCCTGCAATTGAGTCCTTGCTCTGCATCCCTGCACCCTCACCTGACAGAAACACCCGCCCACTGCCATTATAAAGCTTGGAAGAGCCAGGACAATTTTTAATATAACTCCGAATGGATCCGTCTGACAGAAGAAAGTCATATACACCTAGGATCGCTTGAGGGTGAGTAAATCATGGGCTATCTTTTGACAATGAAAACACCTGGACAATGTTTGTCTAGGAATCTCTTAGACACAACCTTTCAAGTTAAAATAGAAGATTCTATTTATTTTAAATTAAATGATGTATTGGTTTCATTTTCAATAGTATGTGTTCTATTATAGTTCTGTGGCTAAAACTACCATCAAAATGTTTGTCTAATCTGTAACAAGGTTGTAAATTAACTTATTGAAAATTGTGCATTTCAAACTCCAGTCAAAACAACTGCAAAACAACACTTTTGCCAGCTTTGTCTTAATTGTTGAATTTCAATAGTATGTGTTCTGTTATAGTTCTGTGACTAAAACAAATATAAAAATGTTCTTATAAAAACCAGTAACAAGACACGCACTATGAAGCTGACACAGAAGAGTGTATTTATTTTAAATGAATTTATTTATTGGTTTACATTCCAATAGTGTGTACTTTTTGTCATAGTTCTGTGAATTCAACCACCATTAAAATATTCTCACAAGGACCTGGAATAGGCCTACTGCATAACATTTGGATTATGGAATGATAATGATTTTTAAAATTGTTCTTTCTATTATTAATGTATTTATTAATAGTAATAATATAATAATAATAATAATAACCACTTTCACATATTTTGTATACAATATTTCTTTAAATTCAAGTGAGCTTTATAAGTGTTTGTCTGTTTATCTTTCAAAGACCTTGGTGCACAAATTGCTCTTGTTTGGTTAACTGTAAATAAAATTGTTATCCTTCCACATGTACTTTGTAGACAGTCCCTACCTGGCCTAAGAGCTAGGGCGCCCCTGCTGGAGCCTTTATGCCTTGCAACACATCGAGGAGGATTAAAACAAATAAACTGCTTTGTGTGTTCAGTTCTACATTCTATAATTTTCCGATAAACCAATTCTGTATACAATTATACTCATCCACTAAGAATGTATTGAAGTTTTTCATGGCTGAATATCTGTCTAATATCCAACGTTAAACGTCGAACCAATTTTATATTGGTAGTGAGCTGTTGTGTGAAATCAATATCACATAATCATGTTGTCCGTTTGTTACTACAATAACATAAGAAACCGCTCAGTCGTCCTTGTCTGTTCTAACGTGAGGTTTTTGAATTTTTTCAGAATTTTTTGACATGCCATTAAACTAACAATTTTAGATCCCGAATCCGTGCCAAAAGAACGTAGAGTTTTTGGATCATTTATTTGTCTGTTGAATGGTTTTTACAAAGCCTTGCCTTGTACATGCACTCTTTAATAAAAAAAAAAAATGCTCAACCCAACTTTGGGTCAAATATGGACCAAACCAACTTTTAGGTTAAAAATTTGGTATAACTTTCATAAATCATTAACAAGCATTACAAAGTTTAACGGATCATTAGTTAATATATTCAGATTGGGTACTGCAAACATATGAAAAGTTATTAATAAATGATTTGTAAATGGGGTGAATTCAGGTCATTCTGACACTTTTTGCCATTGAGATGACCAATGTACTAATGATTAGTAAATGTTTATAAACCTTTGCAATTGATGAATAGCTTCCACTTTAGATTGGGTACTGCAAAAAACATGAACAAATAATTAATAGATGATTTGTTAAATGATGTGTAAATAGAAGTCTACACAACAGAGACCAAATATATGACCTTTACGGACTAATGAATAATATATTAAAACAAATAGTTTGTGAAATGCTTACAATTACTAATTAAGCAGTTTTTCCACAACATTTGTAAATGTAAACAAGAGCATTAGGTAATATGTGAATTGAAGTTTAATGACATTTGTATAGCATTAAAAAGAACATTAAAGGTGACCTATTATGCAAAAATCACTTTTATAAGGTGTTTGAACACAGTTGTGTGGCGGCAGTGTGTGTAAAAACAACCAGTCTATAATGTTAAAAATCCACCCACACTTTTTTTTTTTTTTTTTTTTTTTATAATCCCAATAATTCATAAACAGTCTATCCAAACGAGCGGTTCCGGATTTCTCCCTATATGTCATACTAGGAAAAGTCCCGCACATTTGTGACGCTCTCTGCCCTACAGACCCTTTTCACAATGACGTCAGCTAACTTTCGCTTTTCCGCAAAGGAGTGTATCTGTATTTCCGTTATACCTTTACACCGGAGACTTGTCGGGAAAATGCGGGACAAACTTGAAATATAAAGGTGTACGTTATGAGTTAACACTAATAAAATTAATGTACGTACAGTCGGGTTCTTTTGCGAACGATATTCTACATCTGCTTTTGATGGTTGGGAGGCTAGCTTGCAGAACTGTAGTGACGTTATAGACTTGCTTTCAGATTTGTATGATAACGATTATGTATCCACACAAAATATATACTTAACCATTTCACTTAATTTGGTTTGTCATTCTCTGGATAATTTATTTGATTTATTTCAGTTGTCGCTGTGATGATTGTAATAGTGAGTACACTGTAAATTCTCTGTCTATATTTACATGCAAGTGTAGTTGTCTGCAATAAAAAAAAAAAAAAAGACAAACGTCGTGGATTATTATTATTTTTAATATGGGAAAAATTACATGGACACAAGTCATATTTTTCATATACTAAATATTCTCATATTAAGGCAAGTTTCACATCCATAAATCTGAAAAGAAACCAATATTATCCAGTTAAGAATAAAATGGCTTTATATTGAAACGATAGCAGGACCGCCGTCAAGCCGTATGTGCTACAGAACTATGGACCTCTACAATTACTTTAATTCCTCCGTTTAATTTGACTTTACATGTATACCCTCTTTTTTTTATTATTATTATTGATATGATCGATCATATTTTGTTTGTTATAGGCTATATGCAATGTCATCTAAAAAAAAAACCGCTGACGTGCATTTTATAGGCTATTTACACACATGCTCACAAATCTGCTTTTAACAGTAAAGCTTTTTCTGTAAACTTAAGTACAAGCTTGTTTTGTTGAACTTTATTGTACATACAGACACTGTATTGAGCAGTGCATAAGCTATTGAATGAAAAGGCTTTTTTACCACATGTAAATATCTAAAACGTGTGTTTATTTGACAAATATATCTAACCAACTTCATCTGCAATAAAGACCGCAAACACTTCGCGAGAGTCACGGCAATCAGAAGGTACGACTGCTCCGTTTTCAACTCCTCCCTCGACGTCAAGCGGCAAATCTCGGCGATCAGTGTTCGGTAAGTTAGTTTGAGATGCCAGATGCCTCTCCTTGAATGAGGACGAGAGTAGACCGCTGCAATCAACCTCTAATCGTATTTGTGGCAGATGTATAAGTGTCTGGGTGAACTCCATGCTGATGGCGATAGCGCTTTACTGTGCCGGCGGAAGTAAGTATACACTGCTTCGAGTCAGAACGGAAGTTGCGTGACGTCATGTGAAAAGGGTCTATTAGCATAGACACTGCCCTGATTGAGAAGCATCAGTCCGCCATTACGGTTCAGTGTTTCCCAAAGACTTGCACTCAATGTGTGGTGGCACTTCCCCCGGGGGAAATATAGGCTATATATAAAACGGCAAATGGGCTTATTGAAAATGCACATTCGTTCTCTGCCAGCAGGAGGCGCTTTAGGAGAAGCAGAAATGGCAGTTTCCCCAGTAACGTCCGTAAACAAAGAAGCGCTCCACTCATAAACATTCCTTTATCAGGCGTTATAGGAATGATTAAATGAAAATGACATTGAAACTTTTCTAAAGACATATTTTTCTTCAAAGATACATTCATATAAAAACACCCGCGCCGCATTTTGACTTTAAAACGTGCAGAGCTCATGTTTATTCAACGAAGTCAAAGCATTTTGGAAAATCTATTTGTGGCGGTCAGTGTTGATATTGTGGCGGGCCGCCACAAATAAATCAATGTATGGGAAACACTGCTGTTTTCTTGCTGTAGCTGCTGGAGACACAATGTCAGCGCCAAAGAGGCATTACAAATGTTGAGTTTCGGGATGCACCAACAAACATAGAAGTCTCCATAGACTGCTGAGGACACGGTGGTTAAATTTCAATTTCAAAGGATGTCCGAGGGGAAAAAAAAAAAGTCATATGTTTGTGCTAATCATTTTACGCCGGACTGCCTCACAAATGAGGGTCAGTTCAGCGCTGGAGTTGTGCAAAGATTGCTTCTGAAAGAGGGACCGATACCAACGCTTCGTGCGCAAACGTCCAGACTCCAGACAAAGTAAGCATCACGTGTTATATTTTGTTTTCCAAAAGAGCTTCTTGGCACTCTGTAAGGCTAGTTTTGGTGAA
The DNA here is from genome assembly GCF_001515625.1 of Sinocyclocheilus rhinocerous. Classification (NCBI taxonomy): domain Eukaryota; kingdom Metazoa; phylum Chordata; class Actinopteri; order Cypriniformes; family Cyprinidae; genus Sinocyclocheilus; species Sinocyclocheilus rhinocerous. Next base: position 55,651 of record NW_015646152.1, on the reverse strand, counting down.
GCTACGATTGTCTCTGCCTATTTTCGCTGATGCTGCATTCACATGCTACCAGAATGATCATAAATAGGAATGTGGTAGTTAAAAATTGCATATGGAAACAATGTGATGTCGACCGCTTGAATTTGTCAAGCTCATAATGTGATAGCATGCAAAGGCACCATGAGACCAGCGTTCCATCGATACCATGTCATTATTTTTATCGCGCCGTGCTCCCCGTCGGTGTAATTCATAAACGCGAATTTACTGCATAGTACAATCCGATTGCGTGAGATTGTCCTGTTTTGCTGTTGCCTGTATGCTAGAGCATGAGCTCTTGAAGCTCCACCCTCTTCTGAAAAGGGAGGCGGGAGCACCAGCTCATTTGCATTCAAAGGGACAAACACAAAAACGTGCGTTTTGGCTCATACCCTAAAAGCTATAAAAAATGATCTGTTGGGTATTTTGAGCTAAAACTTCACGTACACACTATGGGGACATCAGAGACTTATTTCACATCTTGTAAAAAGTGGCATAATAGGTCACCTTTAACAAATAAGCTTTTAATCATTGTATAATTTGTTTAAAAAATTTGTAGATTAAGTAGAGCATGATCATATGAATTGAAAGTTTAATTACATTTGTAAGCATTTACTTGAAATAATGATCTGTTAATCATTAGGTAATGTTTAATAAGTTAATTAGTAAACCTTAACAAACACATGATCTCGTATGTCTAGCAATGTGAATATATTTTAACGAATAATCTGTTAAACATTACATATGCTAATGATTTATTAATTAAAGTTATTATAAAGTGTTACCAAAAATTTTATTAAAAAAAAAAAATAACTCAATGGTTAGGTTAGTCCATATTTGACCCTAAGTTGGGGACAACCTAGCATTTTTTAGAGTGTACAGCCAAATGTTCTTCATTTATTCATAGAACCATAGATGCCAATAAAGAACCTTGATTTTTAAGAGTGTATGCAAATTCAGTAATTTAGTTTTTTCCATTCTGAAAAAAAAATATATATATATTTTAAATAGTACAAAATTCTGTTTGTGACTAAATATTTGATGATGGGGAATGAGGTTGATCATTAACACAGCTAAGATTGTGAATTGTCCTTTTCAAACGCCAGTCTGTCTCTGTATCTATTATGTCATGTATGGGTTTGATGATGATTTCCTTTAAGTTTTACAATAAATCTGCTAGAGGAAAAACATGCGTATGGTATTCACCACAAACATATCTGTACAAGCTTATAATTGTAATAATAGAACAATGAACAGCAATTCAAAAGGAGGAGGATAACTACAACCCAGTTGTCTAGCAGGAACATGAGTGAGACAGCTGTGTCAGACACCATTAGTTTATGCCAGGCATTGTAATTAAGAATTTGTTTTTCTGAGTGGGAGAATTCACGCCCACAGAGAAGTGCAGAGCAGGAATGAAAGGCAGGGGAAACAGACACATAAAAGAGCAAGAAAAATAGATTGGTAAACGCTTAAAGTGGATAATATGAGGATAAAGAAGAGCAAAACAGAATAAGGAAAGGCACAAAACATGGTGTCAGCATCTCCACTGAAAAATGCGAACAACCTGGTTTTAGAGCATTCCTGCGCCAATTTTCTGTCTGGGAATCAGACCTAATCAGCTCTATATCTGCTGGAAGGAGGAAAATGTGATCGAAATGTATCCAATAGAATTATATCTGATAGAAGTGTGTCGGTCTGCAAGATTTGTGCCTGATGGAGGGAGGTATGCTATTAAAGTGCTGCTCGGTGAGTGCTGATAAAACGCTACAGATGATTTCCACTGGTGTTCCTTTTTTGCTTCATACCGGCGCTGTTCCCGTTCCTTGGCAATTATAAACTTTATTTGATGTCTTTATGAATCAGGCGTGTGCAGCACTCTGAGGCACCACACAACTCATGACATCTCTTTTATGATAATGGATCACTCCCAAGAAAATGCTTACCGTACATATTCACTGACGTGGAACTGAACAGCCATTTTTAATGCATTCTCTATGGAAGCTGAGGCACAGGCTCGCACTGGGAATTGTGGGATTGACAGAGAAGCGCTGGTGAAAAAAAGTTGCGTCATTCAAAACTTCATGCAAGTGAAGTTTCAAAATAATTTTATAACTTGCGATTGCAAGTTTATAAATTCATAATTGTGAGTTATAAACTCGCAATTATAAGAAAGTATTTTTTCTCAGAATTAGACTTTATAATATGCAATTGCAAGTTTATATCTCACAATTCTGAAAAAATAAGTCAGAATTGCGAGATATATTCACAATTGTGAGGGAAAAAAGTCAAAATTGCGAGTTTCTATCTCTCAATTCGGACTTTATAATTCACAATTGTGTCCATCCATCCAACCATTCATCATTCTGTCTGAATCTGCTTATTTTCTTTTCTTTTCTATTTGTTTTTTTATTTTTTAAATAAACCTCACTTTTTTTTTGGATATTTATAATGACAGCATCATATGTGTAATCTCATAGACATTGTCACACAAAATATTTGCCTAAAAACTAAAAACATTACATTTCTGTTAACCACTAATTAAAATATACCACATATTTTAAAGGTGCAATTGGTGATTGTCTTCAGAAACATTTTTTTGTTATGCTGGTTGAAAGTCTCTTCACATCCCGATAGCAATCATTAAGTTAAGTGGTCTAAATGTATTTGTCTGCATTTATATATTCTGTGGAAGGCGTAGGATCAAGAGATGTTCGTCCAATCAAAACGCTCTGTCCGAGCATTTTAATATGCTTTCCTACCTGCCTGTCAACGTATGTATTATCATACCTCTGCACACCCTGTTCGCACAGACAGGATACGTCATCAGCTCGTAGCCCAGCGGTTAATCCAGTCCTTGCGCCAGCTCGTTAGAAGTGAGCTACGTGCATGAACTGTGTTCCGATCTATATGATCCCTACACAGTGTTCATTGCTCCCTCCTCCCTGAGCAGGGGAAATACGTTGATGTTTACTTCACTTCGGAACATGGGCTGGAATTGGGAACCGCTGATGTAGCCTATTGTAGTAATGTTGTCTCTGGTATTCTGGTCTGTGAGCGTAAATGCGTTCAGGGGGTGTGGCTTTGGACGGCGATTGCAGGGAGGGTGGGACGTTCGCTTTCAGTGCTATCAGGCTAAAGTTAGCATTTTCCAAGATCTCCTACTGCACATTTAATTAAAGCGCTATAATGATCATGTAATGATTCTAATGCAGATGTACTTCAACCATCATTCCACGTATGAGGCCGATTTAGATACTGAGAGAGATGAAAGCAATCCAACCACTTTGCAGACTTAAGGAATGCAAGATGTTGCACGATTCCAACTTACAGGCAATCGCAATTTCCTGTTAATGTACAAGGTGTGTGTGCCTATGCACGGACTGAGATTACCATGGAGCGAGATTAGTCTCAATAATAGTTCATGCAAAAGCCACGATGCACACATGCATAGCCCAATTCACATGTATGAAACCTAATTCACATGCACGGAAAAAAAAAAATCACAAAAAACAGTTATCTTGCACAAAATAAGAATATATATTCAAAAAATGTTTCACAAATGGGGATTTCAAATTTTTTCACAAACAGGATCAAATCTGATTGGCTAAAGAGTATGAGTGACCCGCTAGAGAGGAGCTTGCTGCCAGTAAAGTCACAAAAATACACACACAAATCCAAGGCGATTCACACATGAATGGCGATTTGCACATTCACAGTCCATGATACATTCGCAAATTTTAAACATTAAAAAAAGTGTACACAGTTGCACATCTGTAAATTGTTTTGTGCTTATGAAAGGTATTTTATGAATATATATCTTATTTTGTGCATGTGAATTGTTTTTTGCACATTTTATTTTATTATTATTTCTTTTTTTTTTTCTTTTTTTTTCATGAATTAGGTTTCATGAATGTGAATTGGGCTACGCATGTGTGCATTGTGTCTTTTGCATGAATTATTATTATTGAGACTAATCTCGCTCCATAGATTACCCTGTGCTTTAGGATGACAAGAATGCTGGTAAATGTGTCCATATGTGTGTACTGCCTGGCAGAGATAACTATATTTTCCCCTGTTTATAGTAGCGGTTTTGCCAGCACTTCTATCTCGGTACACATGTGGAAATTTACTTACTTACTTCGCAGGTTTTGTAATGACATGTAAACAATGTTTCTTCCAGCTGGCTCCTAAGAAATCTCTTGTCAACTTGGAGTCTTCGTATTCCATCTCTCCATATGCTCCTGTGTCCCATCAGGAGACACACAGAGTGAACACAATTTCCCATGGGCCCTCAGAAATAAGGTGTCATCCATTATATCACAGGCAGTTTGTTCTCCAAATGATCTATGAGGATGATTGCAGCCATTTAGCTGGGTTTAGCATGTTGGCCACAAATCATTCCACTTTACTTTGAATCTTTTGTATATGAGCAGTATTTATAATACAAAACCAGACAATGGCCAAATTATTAATCTTCCTTAAGTTTGTTTTCGTGCCTTGCTCTGTGATCTCATCTTGGTGAACTTTGTTAAAATCGAACGGTGTACTTCCCTTCCTGTGACTTTTTTCCAATTAGATTCACTTCTTCACTTTAACAATAGGGTGAAATAAACTACTTAATTTTCTTTTGCGTGATTTCTGAATGCTTGAGACTATAAAATCAATCAGACAACTGTATTAATAAAATCATAGGCATAACTGTCTAGGGCTACAATTGTAATTTGTAAATAAAACAATTTATTTACATTTATCTTTTATTAAAGTTCTAATTGGACCCCTATAGTAGGTTTTTTTTTTTTTTTTCCCTTCCTTAATATTTGAGGGGGGGGGCACAACAGTACAATCCTGCTTAGGGCACCCATTTGGCCAGCAGCGGCCCTGAGGAGGCAGGAACTGGTGAACATTTAAACACAACTTTAATAATAAAACAAACACAAAACTGAAAATAGCGCGACAGCGCCTCACAAACGACTGCCACGCACAAACAGAAACAAAACAACATATAATACAGGCCTGGTCCTCTCTCTTCCTTCACTGTCATTACTCCTCCTTTTATCCTTCCGGAGCTCCTCCGTGGGACTCGAGACCGGTGAGTGGCGCAGGTGTCGCTCATTATCAGTTACTCCACTGCCCCACTCGTCACATATTTATACATTTTATTGTTAGAATATAACACATTAAGTATAACACAGTATTGGCAATGCCTTTTGGGACAGTGCCACATAAGCTGCTGTGGGCAGCATTCGATTTCTTCCATGTTCCAGAACGGATAACAAAGTTGATTAAAGCCTACTTTTGGGATCTTCAGGTCTGTATTACCATACAGGATAGTACCACCACCTGGCAGCAGCTGGAGGTTGGCATAATGGCAGGGTGTACAATATCTCCACTGGCATTCACTATGGCAATGGAGATCATAATCCAGGCATCCCGTTGGGTGGTTGGAGGGGAACGTTTGAAAAATGGGTTATGGCTCCCTCCAATCAGGGCATACCTGGACGATATGACTACCGTAACAATGACTAAAGCATGTACAAAGCGGCTGCTGGATAAGCTCCAGGAAAACATCAGATGGGCACAAATGGAGATTAAACCCAGAAAATCTCGCAGAATCTCCATTGTCAAAGGCCGACTTACTAATGACGGGTTCTGTATAGCGGGAGAGCCCATACCAATGGTCATGGAAAAGCCCATCAAAAGCCTTGGAACTTGGTACACCGCAGACCTTAAAGACTTAAAACAGGTGGAAAAACTCAGGCATGAGACAGTCAGTGGACTCGAGAATCAATGGTACAGCTCTCCCGGGGAAGTTGAAGCTGTGGTGCTTCTAATTTGGTTTGTTGCCATGACTTATGTGGCCAATTTCCATATAAGAGCTCACTTTATCTCACGCCAAGCACCTGGAGAGACTGGTGAATACACAATTGAGGAAATGGACTGGGCTACCAAGATGCCTTAGCAGCATAGGTCTGTACGGCAATGGAGCTCTCTCTCTCTTCCTATTTCAAGCCTTGTGGAGGAGTACAAATGCGCCAAAACGAGGCTGGAGATGACGCTTAAAGAATCCCACAATCCCTGTGTAAGAGATGCTGCTCAAACATTGGCAACAGGGAGGAAATTGAATTCAGTTACAGCAGTTGCTGATGCAAAGGCAGCCTTCAGACACCGGGATATTGTGGGGCAAGTCCAATATGGTAGAGGGGGACTTGGGTTGGGAATAATAACACCTAAATGGCAAAAGGCAACAGCAAAGGCAACAGCGACACCTGGTGGTGGAGGCGGTACGCCGTCAGGAGGAAGCAACTAGATGCGCTAGAGCAGTCTCCCAAGCCCAACAATGCCGCTGGATGAGGTGGGAAGGTATAGAACGGCATAAAATCACCTCTCTCTCTTCCTATTTCAAGCCTTGTGGAGGAGTACAAATGCGCCAAAACGAGGCTGGAGATGACGCTTAAAGAATCCCACAATCCCTGTGTAAGAGATGCTGCTCAAACATTGGCAACAGGGAGGAAATTGAATTCAGTTACAGCAGTTGCTGATGCAAAGGCAGCCTTCAGACACCGGGATATTGTGGGGCAAGTCCAATATGGTAGAGGGGGACTTGGGTTGGGAATAATAACACCTAAATGACAAAGGGCAACAGCAAAGGAACAGCGACACCTGGTGTTGGAGGAGGTACACCGTCAGGAGGAAGCAACTAGATGCGCTAGAGCAGTCTCCCAAGCCCAACAATGCCGCTGGATGAGGTGGGAAGGTATAGAACGGCATAAAATCACTTGGAGTGAGCTGTAGAGCATGGAAACCAATAGGTGTGTCAGACTATGTTGAAATTACGACTTGCTGAAAATAGAATATATAGATATAAAATACTTAAAGCACATCACAATGTTAGTTTAAACCTTTAACCTATATAAATGTGCGCTGTTAGGCGCATATCCAATCGTTTGTGCGGAGAGTGGAAGCTGAAGCGTGCTTCAAGACCTCAGTATAAAACAAATTAAATATGCCGTCATTTTTGCTCATAAAGGTAAGGTAAGAATAATACATAATTCGGAACTGTAAAGGGTCTATTTTTATTTGTGTGCCCTCACAATATCAATAAAACTTTGTGCTTTTGTCAAATAATTAAAAAAACAAATAGGATACGCTTGCCGTCTCGGGTCTTGAACAGGAGCCCTTCACAAAAATGAAACTAAACTCAGCGAATATTTTCCTTACAGACATGATGAATATATCTATAAAAAGCTTTAAATGACTACAAAACAAAATAATTATGTATTATTAAATATTATGTTTACTTAAAGCACATCACAATGTTAGTTTAAACCTTTAACCTATATAAATGTGCGCTGTTAGGCGCATATCCAATCGTTTGTGCGGAGAGTGGAAGCTGAAGCGTGCTTCAAGACCTCAGTATAAAACAAATTAAATATGCCGTCATTTTTGCTCATAAAGGTAAGGTAAGAATAATACATAATTCGGAACTGTAAAGGGTCTATTTTTATTTGTGTGCCCTCACAATATCAATAAAACTTTGTGCTTTTGTCAAATAATTAAAAAAACAAATAGGATACGCTTGCCGTCTCGGGTCTTGAACAGGAGCCCTTCACAAAAATGAAACTAAACTCAGCGAATATTTTCCTTACAGACATGATGAATATATCTATAAAAAGCTTTAAATGACTACAAAACAAAATAATTATGTATTATTAAATATTATGTAATCCGTAAAGATGCATTTCTTTCTAAAGGCGCGTCCAATGATGAGATGGCGAGTCAGGATCATCAACTTCATCTTTGCGACACTGACTCATAAAACACTAGTTTATTAATAAATAATTCAAATATCTCCGTACTATTTTCCCCTAACATAGTCTTGCTAATTTTTGCAGCAAGCTTTAGCCTATTTAGCGCGCTCACGTCACGTTGCTGTGCGCCATGGTCACGAAAACTCATCATTTGCATCTGTTTTTAAGCATTGTGGTTTAAAAACGAGTGATTTAAGCCATTGAAACACACATAACAGCACTATATGAGTTTCTGAGCATGATTTCTGCAATTGGGTCGGATCGAGGTCAGGTCATATTCACACCTTAAACAAACCGTACCAGAGTTCGTTTAGAAGCGGACCGAGACCAGCTCTTCAGCTGGGTCTCGGTACGGTTGTTTGGTCTGCACCCGAGTGCGGTTGCTGTATTCACACCTGCCAAAAAGGTCCGCACCAAGAGGGGAAACGAACTTGAGTTCGATTCTCGCGTTACGGTTGTTTGGTCTGCACCCGAGTGCGGTTGCTGTATTCACACCTGCCAAAAAGGTCCGCACCAAGAGGGGAAACGAACTTGAGTTCGATTCAATCGAACCAAACAAGACAGGTGTAAATACACCCTAAGTTTTATCGTGAGAGCCACATATGATGTGCTGCCCTCTCCAGCAAACTTGCAGGTATAGTGTGGACAAGACCCAGCCTGCCACCTGTGTGCAGCCCTGGCAAACCTCAGACATATCCTGGTGGGTTGTAAGACCAACCTGACACAGGCCAGGTACACAATCAAGTACTGAAGTGCTTGGCGGCAACAATAGAGACCAAGAGAGTGTCAACAAACGCCATCCCGGAAAATGCCAAGAATACCTTACCAAAAAGCCAGTCCTTTGTTAGGGAAGGGGAGAAAAAGCAGGCTATGTGCCTGTCCCCTGACGCAGGCCAGCTGAATATAGCCAGGGACTAGGAAATGCGAGTCAACTTAGTCCACAGACTCACTTTCCCATTTGAAATTGCGGTCACCAATCTGCGCCCAGACCTGGTTCTCTGGTCCAACTCCAGTAGGATCGTCATAATAGTCAAACTGACAGTCCCTTGGGAAGAGGCCATTAACGAGGCCTTAGAAAGGAAGAAGCTGCGATATGCCAACTTGGCAGCTGAGGCAGAGGAGCGGGGCTGGACAGTGAAAGTATACCCGGTGGAA
>NW_015646152.1:44529-44919 GCF_001515625.1 Sinocyclocheilus rhinocerous | reverse complement strand
TCACACCTGCCAAAAAGGTCCGCACCAAGAGGGGAAACGAACTTGAGTTCGATTCAATCGAACCAAACAAGACTACACCCTAAACACCCTAAGTTTTATCGTGAGAGCCACATATGATGTGCTGCCCTCTCCAGCAAACTTGCGTGGACAAGATGGACAAGACCCAGCCTGCCACCTGTGTGCAGCCCTGGCAAACCTCAGACATATCCTGGTGGGTTGTAAGACCAGCCTGACACGGGGATGGTACACATGGCGCCACAATCAAGTACTGAAGTGCTTGGCGGCAGCAATAGAGACCAAGAGAGTGTCAACAAACGCCATCCCCCAAAATGCCAAGAATACCTTACCAAAAAGGCAGTCCTTTGTTAGGGAAGGGGAGAAAAAGCGGGA
>NW_015646152.1:19172-44477 GCF_001515625.1 Sinocyclocheilus rhinocerous | reverse complement strand
GACTTAATCCACAGACTCACTTTCCCATTTGAAATTGCGGTCACCAATCTGCGCCCAGACCTGGTTCTCTGGTCCAACTCCAGTAGGATCGTCATAATAGTCAAACTGACAGTCCCTTGGGAAGATGCCATTAACGAGGCCTTAGAAAGGAAGAAGCTGCGATATGCCAACTTGGCAGCTGAGGCAGAGGAGCGGGGCTGGACAGTGAAAGGTGGAAGTGGGCTGCAGGGGCTTTGTGGCTAGTTCCACTATAAGGCTTGCTGAAGGAGTTGGGCATCAGAGGACCGGTCCAGCGGTGGATAGTCGCGGAACATGTTCTACCGTGCGGGCTAAATGGTGCTGAATATTGGAATCATAACACCTAGTCCTATCATGCAAACTTATAATACAAAACTTATTCAAAGAACAGTTCCATAAAGTTTAAACATCCATGAGGGTGGTTTGTCCCGCTATTGCTGTGTCCTGTTTTGTGAGACTTTCCAAAGGTTTTTCACACTTCTCCCCTGGATGAAAAAACTCACATTAGGTGGTTCTACATTAGGTAAGAGACCTGGGGCCTGCTGTATAAATGTGTGTAAATAAATTTTCTACGCACATATCGGGATTTAAACTAGGCGTAAATATGTGCTCACCGTACGGACACTCTAGACCATGCGTACTCACCCTTTTACTGGAGTGAGCAAAATAAGGAAGCAAACAGAATGATGTTAAAGTCTGTTTTACATTTGACATACACATTTAGATTAAATGACACTCTGAATGATGAAGTTAAGCACTGAAATTTCATGACATTTTTATCCAGAAATGTCAACATTTGTATATGAATTTAAACAGAAATATTTGCAGTGGATGTGCTGCTTTCGAACAATTTTCATATTCTCATATTTTCCTAAGGTGTTGTAGACTACCCTTAACTGCCTTAAGGCCAAAGTATACTTCGGCCATCCGCATTACGTCATTTTCGTCATCAGGAGGGCTCGCGGACAGCCGCACACACCGTCCGCGTGTAGGCAATTTTTTGAGACCACACGACGGTCCGCATACAACAGTGCATGCGCGAGGTGAAAGTTGAGACAGCGCGCAAGTCAAGCAGGTGGTTCTGCTCCTGTGTCGAGCTTGTCCGTCCGCACTCATCCGCGGTTGAGTATACTTTGAAAGCTGTGCGGATGCTGCTGTGCGCGAGACGGAACGGTACGCGGAAAGTGATGTATACCTGTGCCTTTAAACATGGTGTTACGTGGATGGAAATGATATGCATATGATGTTATGCATATTAAAACTAGGCGTTGTAAGCTCCATATATGGCTATTTCGGGGAGGAGACGGGGCGGAGATTCATATACGCACAATCTTCCGCTGACTGGGTATTACAAAGGGAATTTTGCGCAGGATCTGGCGTACACATGGCTTTTATAAATCTGAAAACTTTTGTGCGTACGCACACATTTAGGATGAAATCTACGTAAAGTTTTATACATGAGGCCCCAGACCCTTATAATTTACTATATTACCTAGCACATTGTAAGCCTATCGTGAACAGTGTTGCCATGGTTGCCCGTTTATTTAAAAAAAAAAAAAATTTAAAAAAACTTTTGTGGGTCTGGGCAATACTTGTTAACGTGTTAATAGATGATTCACCTAAAAATAAACATAAGTACATGTCAATACATTACAACCATGCATGTTTTAAAGTAAACTTCAGGTTCAGTGTAGACAAACTAACTTGCATTGTTATTAGATTCTGTGGTGTGTATTTTTTGAAAACATGTCTCATATGCAATCTTGATTTTTGATTTATAACCAATGGCCTTTTGGAGACTTATTGAACCTACATCCTACAACATGGTTTGTGTGACCAGAGCAAGGACGGCTACAACGAGGAGTGAAGCTGGAATAACGAGCAATGCAATGGTAAATATTGATATTGTATTGTTTGTGACAGAGAAAGAAAATAAATGTTATTTATATTTATTTTTCTCTCTTGATGAACACGTTACATGCATTTTTTGTATCATCATTTTGACATTTATTTTGACAATGTAAGTCTCTGCAGCCCATCGATGAGTTCTTCCTCTTCATGGTCCACCTTTCAGTCGTTCTTCCACAGAGAGATCTGGCGTTACACAAAACCCTTGGGATGGATTAATTTTTGGTTTTATTTGTACAGTCTGAAATAACGGTAATAACTGTAATAACTGTTTTTAACACTTCTGCCACTTGAAGGACTGATAGGACAGGCAGCTCGCTGGTGACACCGCTATAAAGTGTTCTCCTAAAACAAAAAAAAAGGTATAGGGTAAATTGACAATTAAAAAAAGTTGCATACATTATGAATGGTGCCATATCCACCACTTTTTTCTGCAAGGCCCAATCATTTAGGCATGCTATATATTATGAATTTAGCAATATATGAAAAGGTAATGTAACAATACACAATTACACTGTGATACATTTACAGTCTACTCCTACCTTATCATCTCCATGAGTTTCTTTTCTTTCAGTCTTGCAAACAGGATCACCATCCCACTGACATGCCCTGGCTTGATTCGCTAAGCATACCAAAGCATACCATACCAATAATTCTCTTAAATGAACCATTGTTCTAGGTTTGTGCCAGCTCTGCTTCATTTTATTGCAGCTCTGTACAGAAAGAACTGCATTGATTCTCAGTTCTGAATAGCGTGCTCTCTGGTACAGTGCTGCAGCAATATGGATGCACACAGCTGTCCTAGCAACACAAGAACAACAGGCTGGGAATCCTTTAAAACTACCTGTGAAGATAATTAAATAGGGTTACATATTGAATTGAATTCAGGTGTATTTTGAATTACTTTCAGTTGCATTTTAAATTATTCTATCTAAATTAATATATATTTTAAATTAAGTTATGAATAATTAATAGTCTATATAATATTGCAAACATACAAAACTGTAAAAAGTGTTTAGTAATATTTAATAGGATGTTCCTATCCCTTTACCATTTGTGATCTTGTTTGCATTTTTACTGAACAGCTTCACCATGTTTGTGTTAGGGATCCCTGGAAAACTGCTATATTAAAAGTAAACAATCAATTCAAGCTTCTGGGTACAGAAATAAATGAAAATATTAGTATGGGCTGTCAGAATTAAGGTGTATTATGATACATGGCAATCTAAAAATGGGAACACTTTGTCAAGTGAAGATGTTCCTATCACAGCAAACACCTATCCGAGCCACATGACGAATGCAAACAAACGTGGATTACCGGGAGCTCTGTTATTATTGCTACTATCTCTTAGGAGTCATAAAAATTTGAAGTGAATGGGGTTTAAAGCTAAACTCCATTTAAGTGCTGATCAAATTGGCACAGAATTCATACAGCATTATCCAGCCTTATTAGCTAGACTTGCTAGAAGACGATAGCACAATACTCACCCTAAAGTTGTCGATGTAATTTGAAATGCTTGAAAATTACCTTTTCCGTTTTGATGTGACAGCTGACAGACTTGCAGTGCGATGAACAGCATTTAGAGTAATCCGGGGAAGTTCTTCTAAGCTGAAAAGTCATCTTCTCCTCTGTCATTTTCTGAAAGCTCTTCGTTAGGAACAGTGGCTACCGGTGCAACACCAGATGTAAATAAAAATCCTTAGGAAAAACAAAGTGATCGTGCATAGAGCCCATTAGAGATGAATCTAAACTCTGCAGGGCTTTTGTCTTCCATGTATTGAGCTTGACACCCCTGCTTTAAAACATTTATTTATTTTTGTTATGCTGATTGAAAGCCTCTTCACATCCTGAGAGCAATCACTAAGTTAAGTTGTCTAAATGCATTTATATGTATTTATATTGTCTGTGGAAAGCGTAGGACCATAAAATGTTCATCCAAACATATCCCTCGGTCTGAGGGCTACGATAGGCCTTCCTATCTGCCTGCCAACGTATGTATTTGCATACCTCCCCGCACCCTGTTCGGGCAGACATGATATGTCATAAGTGCGTCCTATTACGCTATTGCAGAAAGAGCAAGGGTGGAAGGCATTATTATTGTAATATTATGTGCTTTGTACTGCAGTGTTTTCTCACAGAGACACGAGGTAATCTGACAGCGTTACATTCAGCAATCCACCAAAGCCATCTCGTCTCTGGTCTGCCTGAGCACGTTCATGTGTTTTGGAGAAGGCATAGATTTGGAGAGTGATTTGCAGGGAGGATGGGATCTTACACTTTCAAAGCTAGTCAATCATGAATACATGTAGCTAAAATAGCTAAAATGTTATACCATTTTGTTTGTGCAGGCCATTAGTGTTGCAGGCCAGCTAAAGTTCAGGGCTGGTAACCGGAAAATTGCTTATTTGAGGCCAAACAAATCTGAGCATTGAGTAATTGCCATTGTGCCCTTGAGCAAGACACTTAACCTCAGCTTAACCCAGGAGATTACCCCGGTAATAAGTGTAGCTTACTGTATGTCTCTTCTGATAAAAGGATCTCTTAAAATAATATTTATTTTTATCTTTATTGAGAATTAATCCACCTGTATTAGAATCTATAATGCTGGTTATTGGAATCTGTTATTTTTGGATGTCTTCTGTCCAGGCAGAGAAAGCTGAAGTGTACCAATTAAACCACCATTTTGTTTTTTTTAGGAGATGTTCAGCATGTGTTTAAAGAATGACATCTAAGTCATGTCTTTTAAACCAACAAATCCCATGAGAACATTGGATGTTTGATAAGCATAGCATTATGTAGACAGTTCTTTACATATCAAATGCCTGTGTATCCTGTTTTTTTTTTTGTTTTTGTTTTTTTTTATCCAGCAATTCAAATCATACAGATGTGGCATAATTATGTTCACTTAGAAAATACTGTCTCTAATTTCTAGACTTCTAGATTTTAGACCAAGCACAGCTTTATTGTCCTCTAACAATGGTATCTGTGGCTGTAACATGACAGGTAGACAGGTCAGAGAGTTCAGAGATGGCCTCCTAAGCCACAACAGGACAGGCTGTGTATTCAGAGACAACTTTCTTGGTTGTGTCAGGACCAGCTGAGAGTTTAGAGACAGGTAAGGGATTCAGGAACAGCCTCCTTGGCTGCGATAGGACAAGCTGAGAGTTCAGAGATGGCCTCCATGGCCGTGACAGGGCAGACTGAGAGTTCAGAGACGTCCTCTTTAGCCATGACAGGGCAGTCAAGGGATTCATAGGTGGTCACTGTAGTCAAGACAGGACAGGCAGGAAGCTCAAGAGTGACTTTTGGGATCGAAACAGGACAGGCAAAAAGACCAAGGGTTGACACCAATACAGGGCTGAGTTCTGGGGCTTGAGGGGACTCATGAACTGGAGTGAGCTCAAGAGCAGACTCATTGACTGGAGCAGGCTCAAGAGCGAACTCATGGACTGAAGAGCTGCGTGCAGCCCAAACACACAAAATGGCCATCACCTTAACCGGGAGTGCAACTGACAGTGGCACCACCTCTAAGACCCCCAGACTTGTTACCACTGCAAAGATGCCAGTTGCTTACACAGACATTAGTGGTGTGCCCTCCAGCATTAAGGCCATTCTCAAATGCCTAGGGCTGCCCTAATGGCTTCATGTGCAATGATCATGATGCCAAGGAACACTGACGTGGTGTCCATGATGGCTGAAGATTCTGGCATAGCACTCATGATGGCTGGAGGCTCTGGCATTACACTCTCAAGAGCGAGCTCTGGAACAGCTTCCTCTAGAACAGGCTCTGGAACGGGCTGAGCCGCCCTCCTCCTTTTCAACCTTCGCTTAAGCATGTGAATCAGTGGAGGGTCCTGGACTTGACTTGACAAGAAAGGTGGGGATGGGATAGTCCCTGCAGTTAGATTCTGGTGGTGGTGTATTACCTTCCCCTGTTGACGAAGATGCAAGAATCTGGAGAATTTCCAGAAATCCAAATACTTTAGCTTATCCATCTCCCAATGCAGTAGGGGTTCATCCAGACAGAGGTTGAAGATGTCTTTAATGTCCACATCCTGACAGTCCAGCCTCTCCGCCCTTGTCCAAAACTTCTGGGTGAAGGCCCGCACCTCCATTCCCTGCTGGCGAAGTGCAGTCAGACTTCAAAGATGGACTTGTCTCTCTTGAGTGTTAACAGGGAGCAGTATCCTGATTCTCATGCTGCTAGGTCCAAAACTAGCCAGTTCATAGTGACTCAGCTGCTGGATCTGTAATGGTTGAGGTTTTCTGTCACAAACTGCTCTGAGACTTGTTAAAGAGATCCAAGCGCAGCTTTATTGGAATGATACAGAATAATAATCCAATAAACACACAATAGGTGAAAATCAATCCAAATAGGGCAATAAGGCAGGAAGCACAAGGTAATCCAGAACACAGGCACAAGCAAAAACACTCAGAAAGCAGAGTAACAAATACAAAACCTCAACAACAAAGGCTGAGTGAACATGGTTTATATAGTGTGAGCTAAACTGACTAATGATACACAGCTGGAAGCAATGAGGCGTGATAGTCCGGGTAATGGGAAATGTCCAAGACTGCCCCTGCGTCTCAATGTGCCTACTTATACCACACCCTTAAAGTATGTACTCTTTTGGTGAAGAAAAAGTACACACTTGTGTATGTAGAAGTATAATGTGTAGTAGAAGAGTAGGCAAGCTTTGGGACATATTATCACGTCACACAACTGCGTCTTTAAAGGACCGCTCTGTCGCACCTGTTACACGCACCCTGTCAAAACTGGCCTGTCAATCATCTTGTCACAGTTAACATCCTCCACATTTCATTTCATTTAACTTCCTACCGTACTGGAGAGAAAAGAAGTAGCACATTGATCTGCCAGTCGCGGGTCTTTCATACCGAGATCTCTGCTCATATTTTCTGCATAATGATGCATTTAAAAGTTAACGACCAAATGGATGTTTATAAAAGTTCACATTGCTGTTGCAGATTAAATATAACACGGATAACAATAAATACATATTTTTTACCAGGTTAAATGTTGGTTATTAGTAACTCAAACCCCTTTTTGTAAACCTCTCTACCTAACCGTCGATCGCGTGCATCTGCCACATTTGTAGTTTTTCTAACGCATTTTATTTGTGTTTGTAGTTCTGGCCCGAATCCTTCGCGAAAGCGCAATGGATTGTGGGCAATATTAGCCAATAGAGTGTGCACGGATCCACACTTCAAAAATCGACCTGAAATGGTAGACCATCCGGGGACTTTTGGCATACTCTTTTCAACATACTATGCTTTGGGACACACTTATTCTAATCTCACATACTATGTAGGATGGATAGTATGAACATTGAGATGCAGGGTGTGAGTCAATGATCTGTGAAGAGTGCCCTTTGGTGGCCGGCTTGGGCACACCAGCTTTATAGTGAATGTTAACAAAAATAAAGAAAATGACATCAGCCCCTGCGTGGGCATCAGTCATGGCAACAAATTAAAATAAGTTAAATTGTTAACTCTTTCGCCACCATTGTAAGAATTTTCTGACATTTATGAGACAACATTTCCCCGCCATTAATGGAATTTTCCGACTTTCCATGTTTGCACTGTTATATGGTATGAGGCGCTATTACGCATCTTCTGAAAGAGTAATGAGCGTCTGGATCAAAACACGGCAAAGAGGAAGCAGAAACATGCGATCGCATATGTAAGCAGATGCATATGTACTGTAAAATAACGTGATCATCAAACATTAATCATTATATAAATCAAAACTGCCTAATGTTACAGAATGAAATGACGATCCAGGAAGTGGTATTGGACTGTGGACGCTTTGAATGTGTTGATGGAAGCGATCTATTCCATCTATGTTTTGATCATAGTTCTGAATCTGATCTAGATGTAGTCTTTTACAAAAACACAATTTTCTCATTTTTTTTGTTCAAAATGTTTTTTTTGTTTTCTTCAAGAACCTTAGCCACAAAAAAAGATTGCATGAAACTAGAATATTTTATTTTATTTTATTTTTTTTAAAGCAGAAGCTCAGTTCTCTGTTTTGACATATTGCTTGTTCAGATATTCATACACCAAAACATTCTAGGTGCCATTAAACTTTTGAGGAAATGATCACAAATACTGGCGGTTGCAGGCAACCTAAAAAAAAAAAAAAAAACACTGGCGGGAGAAGAGTTAAAGGGGTCATATGATAAGATTTCAATTTTTCCTTTCTCTTTGGAGTGTTACAAGCTCTTGGTGCATAAAGAAGATCTGTAAAGTTGCAAAGACTAAAGTCTCAAATCCAAAGAGATATTCTTTATAAAAGTTAAGAGTCAGCCACACCTACCTAAAACGGCTCGTTCTAACACGCCCCCACATATCTACCTCACTATGTGGGAAGATTTGCATAACGCCGCCCAAATGTTCACGCAAAGAAAGAAGGCGTAACTTTTATTCTCACTGTAGTATTGTTGCCGCTGCCACCGCCATGTCCTGAAGAGCTGTGTGCTTCGTTGTATTTACAACACTGTTCCAGAACAGTTTAATCCAAATATCCAGATGTTTGCAGCACATTCTGTTCTGACATACAGTTCTGATCACAAAATACACAAAATGTTATTTTTAGCAGCATCATATGACCCGTCTCGAGACCTTGCATTCCCCCAACCCATCCCATTGCCCACGTATCCTTTTTACAAAGCAAAAGCGTGGTCTATGTGAACCAGCCCTAAAACATGCTAGCAACATGTTAGCAATGTGCTAAAAACCCTCAACTAGAACAGGCTCAAGTGTGCTAGCATGTGAACAATTTCTATGAATCCATCCATTCCACTAATCCCATTTATCCCCATCCATCCATTCCATCAATCCCATCTATCCCAATCCATCAGTTCCTTCTATCCTAATCCATCCGTCCATCATTCCATCATTCCCATACATTTCATCCACCCATCCATCCATCCATTCCATCAATTCCATCCATACATCCATCCCATATATCCCAATCATCCATCTATCTGTCCATCCATACATCAGTTCCATCTATCCCATCCATCCATCCACACATCCCTCCCTCCTTCCCTCCCTCCCTCTTGAACTATATGTAATTTTGAAAATTATACTATTACTACTACTACTTATTATTATTATTATTATTATTATTATTATTATTATTATTATTATTATTATTATTATTATTATTATTATTATTATTTGCTTTATTAGCTTTATTATATTACCCTTCTGTGTCCATGCAGAACCCCGTTTGTGGAAAGTGCCCCATATATTTAATTAACATACTGTCTCTTTGGTGTAAATCTGGAAAACTTATTTAGTCTGAGTGTGCAGATTCTGATTATAGACATGGAGAGCCATAGAACAAAAATTCCATAGCAAAATACAAGCAGTGATAATGTGTAGAATCTAAAGGTGGTGTTGCTGTCAGTAGTCCAGATTATTAATGGATTTATTACTCCAGAAATATATATATTTTTAAGATTTACTACTGCATAGATGCAAATGTGCTCATGTGAATTCATGGATGCTGTCTACCAGTAGATATACAACTGAGACGTTAGACTTATGAACAGCCTGAGATGCAAACAGAGGTTGATCAGGGGTTTGCTGCATGGGAGAAACACATTTTACCTGAGGTTGTGTTTAATACTCTTTAAATTTGAAGTATTCAAAAGATGCTGGTGCAGATGTTTAGCTGCCTTTCCACACACACACATGCATGCATGTCTACATGCACAAATATATGTCCCATTAGATGGCAAACCAGAAAAGAACATTCAGAAAAGTTAAAACTTCTACTTCACTGTAAACTAATGTACTTTTAGAATGCTAGTGTCTGCTAAACGTGCTAATCGTTGCAGAGATAATGATGAATTCACTAAGAGAAGAACAGCAATTGAGCAAAATGATATAAAATTTAGGGAAATGTATTTCATCTGCTGTGGATACATACAGAATATGCATTCTGCTGCGATGTCAAAATGATGAATGATAAACATTGAACTTTAAGTAAAAGAGGGTTTAAATGCATATTTTCATTGCTTGAGAAGCAATTCTTGATTACAATTAGTTTTTCAAAAAATGACTTTATTTGCATCTATTGGCAAGGAAAATCAGTCACTTCAGAGACAGACGGTCTTTAAAGAAAATATTTTTATAAAGCATTTGTTTCTCAATAATGCATCTTGCTTCCACTGAACTCACTCGCACAAATCCCCGAATGTATTGCTGATTTGTTATGCATGAAAATGGCGGTCGTAAACTGCAAGTCCCCTCTCTCACAGACGGTCTGTGTGGATGTGCTTGGCATCCTTTCATTACTCTGACAGGATTTGATAAAAAGCTGATGGCTGCTTTAGTTAGCTGGCTTTGAGAAAAGCTCTGTGTGTGTGTGTGTGTGTGTGTAAGCTGTTTCTTTTTTCATGTTTTGTACGTTTTCATATCTATAATCTATTCAATGTATATACAAACACACTCCTAGACTAAATATATTACTTTATTATATTAATATTTGGCTACAATAATAATATTTATTAATTGTGTAGTTATTGTACAATTTCAGTTTTAATGGGGCTTAGAAAAATACATCTTGTCTAAAGAGCAAGAGTTTTCTGAGTTTGAATCTTACTTAACTGGCAATTTTTGTAATGAACAAATTAAAATTGCACACTTTAACTTTTGTTTTGTCCAAAAATACATTAAACAGTAATATTGTGAAATATTATTAATTTAGCTACATCTTTATGTCAGGATACACCAAGTCTCTGGCATTGAGAGAACAATTTATATTATCCTTATAAAGACAAAAAAATTTTTGTCCAATCCTTTATTTCCAATCTTTTTTTTTTTTTCTCAGATGGTTTTCTTTCTTCTCAGAAACGTCTTTATTAAATTCAGGATTGCACAAATATATTCTACATGCAGATGTTGCATTACTATAAATGCTTTGATTTTGAAAATCCATTGTAACAAAAGCATCATGTTAGGAACTCAATGCATAGTTTACACAAAAACAATGAGGAACATTCAATAGTCGCGTTAGGATCATACGATCAAAGATGAAAAACCCAAACTTGTGAGACAAGTTAGAACAAAACTCATAAGGCTATAATATATATATATATATATATATATATATGTGTTGTTGTTTCTCTGTTCTGTTAGTCTTATAATGTATAAAGTGTTTATGTTCTGAATGTCTGCAAAATAATATCTGTGTTCAGTAGTACCTCATGTCCTTTCTTAAAAGTATATGCATTCTTTTTTTTTTCCAAAGATGAGAATGGTTCAGGAGATTGTCTTTTCATGAAAGGACTATATTGTACATTAACAGCTACAGTGAAGGAGTAATGGCATGTTTTTGCAGAAACTAGCTTTCAATGAGAAAAGAGAATGTAACACAGAGTTGAATGGCAATTTTAAGATCCCGGAGGGTCTAATGTTTTCTCGTGTTGACATTCGGAATGCACATAATGTTTGACGGCCATGTCCACTTGCCTGTTACATTTTAAAGGTGCTGTAAAACAACTACAACAACAACAGCAACACAGAAAATAAGGTACATTGGTTGAGTAAGATGAAAAAGTGTGTGAGTTGTAAGTGTTTAATGGTCGGTTACAGTGGTATTTTGCTATGTTTCTATTGTTGGTTGAGGATGGGCTTAGGATGAGATTAAGTCAATAAGATTTATTAAATTTGCCAAGTAACAGAAGCAGGGACTGAGTATTGTGACTCATATCCGATTGAAACAGATTATTGAAAAAAAAGGGCGGGACGACAAAGAATTAACTTGACGGAGCTCAAACTCAAAACACATGGCAGCAACAAACAGGAAGTGACGTAAGTCATGAGACGATCGGAAGCGGAGACTTGTTTCTGTTTGCCGGTTGTTGATTGGATGGAGGCTGAATGGGAGCTTGGTTGATTGTAAGAAAGGGTTTATGTGGACAAAATGTGTGGAGAAGTCGGCATATGTCACCATAGAGAAATCTGTCATTTCACTGGAATATCGAATTAAGACTGTTTGATTAAAAATTACAAGCTCTTTTTTTTGGGGGGGTTGCTTGTTCTTCATAAGATTAATACCTATTTATCTATTTGGAAAATAGGTAAATTTCCATTTCATGATGACTTAAAAGTAAATGCGTAACATTTTTCTATGCTTTGTCAAAGAAGAATCAATGCCCATATGATTTCTTCTTTCTATTGTTTAAAAATTACATTGCTGTTGATAATGTGTGCTATTGCTAGCAGTTAACAGCAAGAAACAAAACTAAAAGTGATGAAATTATTCAAAATGCTTTTGTTCTTAATGCATTTCTTTCTTGATAAGTAATTCTCATAACAAGTATGAGAGTTTGTGTGGAGCAGGATTTACTGTGAACCTGTCACGGTTTCTGTTAGTTTGGAATGCGTTTGCACCTTTTTCACTTGTTCCAGTTGTTGTCATGGTATCTGATTTGAGTTCTTCATTATGTTCAGGTATGTCTTGTTAATTATCCTTATATGGTCTGTGTACTTCCTGTCTGTTCAGATGGAGTTTGTCGGGTCTCGTCAATACTTTGTGTGTCACCAACCTGCCCTGTCTGGATATACCTGTCTGTGGATTATTAAAGCCTGTTTGTTTGAGATCTCATCTGCGTGTCCGTTCCTCGGCACAGTAGTCTGACAGAACCGAGCTGCTTTGAAACACTGAAAACATCGTCGGATCATGAGCTTCTCACGTATAAGAGCACAGTGTCGTGTTTCACTCTAAGTTGCGTTTCAGAGGCCTCAGAAAAACTTAGAGCCTTAAATCATGAGGATCTGTTCATTTTGGTGGAAACTCTGTCCCCGTATATTAGAAATAGCTTTTGCTCTTTGTGTATCTGACCCAGACAGAGACACAAAGAGCCAGAATGGACGGCGAGATTAATCGAATATCTGTTGAACTCTGAATGTTAAATGTGACGTAAGTTCTACCCCGCTACCACATAACAACAAGACAAAGCCTGGGAGATAAAAAAAATCTACTATATGTACTACACACATGTAGTGTTAGTTGTGTGTGCAGCACATCGATCCAGCCGTCCCAGCAGATTCGCTTGGGGTCTCATTTTAAAAACAAGGTGCCTCTCATGTTGGCATTATTTAAAGCAGTTGTATAATCCTTTCCTTTATTGTATGGAAAGATATAAAGTCATTTATAAGGATTTAAAAGGATACTCTTTTTGGCACTAATCACAGTCGTATTCTCCCAATTTTCTTCAGATGAGGAAGTAAATGCCAGTCCAAAAATAAAACAAAACCAGTATTACGAAATATGAGACGAAACCACATGTGAAATGGTCATTTTTATGAAGTAACATAAAGGCATCATCTCTCTTGTCTCAAATGTGAATGTTTGGGCTTTGGGATGTGGTTCAAACTGTATCTGTATGTAATCATATGTTAGTGTACAAGTGCTTCCATGCAGTATATAATTATTATACTGTAATAAAAAAATGAAGTGGGAAAAATAAAACTAAGATTATTCATGTTTTACAAGAAAATACTACTTTTTAAGTATTTGTGAAATTTTACTAGCAATTTCTGAATATTGTTTCAAAACGTATACTAGCCTACACAAAGTCGATTTATTGATTTATTTATTTATTTTAGTACAAGTTGAGTGATTTAAGTCATGTCATGTTTGGTAAAAAAGTGAGTGGCTGACTACTATTTAAACCATATATTATGCTGTGGTTTCTAATAAAGTGCCAGCCAAGTGTCAAATCTAATAGTTAAATCTAAAACTGGGGATTGACACATGCTAATTTTGGACATATAGGGCATAATGGTTGATTTTTGAGAACAGCCAGAAGATAAAAATGCAGAGCAGCCAGAAGATATACAATATCCATTAAATCCACTGTCCTTCACTAGTCCCTTTAGGTGGGAAAATGTAAGAATTTATAAGTAAAATAAATATAAAATAAGTTTTTTTTTTTTTTTATCTAACACTGTGTTGGAAAGTCTGATGAAGATGAATCTGGTTATTCTGGTTAGAAGAGTCCTCATCAGATTCTTCTTTCCCAATAACATTGTTTTATACAGACTAATTGTGGTTGAGGTGGAGGATTGGGAATGTCTCTTACAGAATGTGGGAATTAAACGGATTCCTTGTTCAGATTTGACATTCGCGTGTTTGTGAAAACATTAGAATTTTCTTTATCTGCTGGAGGAAAAGAAACGTCTTTCTGTAGCTATTTTTAAGATGCTCCATTAAGAGCAGAGCAGAGAAAACTTTAGTTCAGTTCCATCATTTCACTCTTCATTCTAGTGTTTTTACAACATTATGTGGTTCGAAAGTCTCAAGAAGCTACAAAAAATCAGAGGTGAGGACAATTATTTATTCTAATTTGACTATTTTATTTGACACATGCACACACTGTGGCAGGAGTTGGCTTTACACTGAAATGTATTTATCCCACAAGGAAAAGAGAAGGACAGTAAAGGCTAATCCACCCCTGGGAAAGAAATGATAATGCAGTACACACTGCCAGGTCCTCTCTGTGCTTGTCTCTCCAGGAATGATGAATGGAGGAACACAGCTAAAGCCTCATCAGTGATTAAACTAACCTGAGCATGTAGAGATATATGTAGCCAGCTATCCAGAACACGAGGACAAGGCCACTGTGTCGTAGCACCACAGGCTTGATATGTGTTTACAATGCACAGCATGCTACTCAGGATACTCCATGAGATCTGACAATGGCCACGTATAGTTCTTTGTAAAGGGAAAGAGAATATAAACCTGCTTAACAAAAAGAACTGGCAGAACACTTAAATATGTGCTTAATATTTTTTGTTACATTTTGATGAAAAGAAAGTTCAAAAGAACAACATTTATTTGAAGCAGAATTTATTTTTTTATTTTTTATTTTTTTCTATGTATTTATTTATTTTTGTTATAATGTAAATGTTTACTTTTGATTAATTTATTCAACCTTAATTATTTTATTCAGATTACAAATTACAGACCCCAGACAGTAGTATCAAATCATTAAAGAAATAAATCAACTTCACATAGTCTGCCCCATATCTATGGCTTTTCTAATGTAGTAAACTTGCTCGGTAGCGCACCTGATACAGCATTGCACTTGAGATGCGATGCACCTAAATATGAGTCCAAGTAAAAAGAGCTCAAAGACTTGTAGAGGCAAGCTAAAATGGCATGGTTGCTTCAGCAAATGCATTTATATCTCGTATTTTGCTTTTGTTAACATTGTCGGTTAGGTTTAGTATAGGTGGTGTGACATTTTCAAACACAATAGAACGTTAACCTTTTACCACCACTCACCTGACATTAAATTTCAGAACTGTTGTGATACATACAACAGCTATTATAATCAAACATTGCCAGATTCACATTCATCTGTTTCAGATAAAACTGAACGTGCTTTTAGCACCACTGAACGCTTTGAGTGTAGCAAAATTAGCAAGAAGCAATATAACAGGCATGTTTTTCCTAGTGAAATAAATACATACTAAATTAAATGAATAATTCACCCATGAACGAAAGTTTGCTGAATATTCCTCAGGCCATTCAAGATGAGTTTGTTTCTTCATCGTAACAATTACAACAGTATTATTATGGATTATGATCTTGTATTTTGATCAGAAGCAATGGTTAAAAACGACTTAATGATGGATTGGTTTCTTCTAAACACACAGCTTTCCACTTCACAGGACATTAATTGCTGGACTGGAGACCGGATTATTTATGGATTATTGTGTTGTTGTTTTTTATCAGATGTTTGGACTCTCATTCTGATGGCACCCATTCACAGCTATGCTAAATTTCTCAAAATATGTTCCAATGAAGAAACAAACTCAAACAAACAACCTGAGGTTGAGTATCTTTTCAGCAAATGTTCATTTTGGGGTGAACTATACCTTCAAACAATATTTTTGCAATTAATTTGATTTTGGCCCAATGGTCATGTCAAATTCTCTGAAAAATGAGTAAAAGATGAACTACTGTGCCCTTAAAAATAAAAATTGCCCTACTTGATTAATGCACCATATAGCAGACAGTCATTACTGCTTTGTCTTTCCCTGCTAAATTAATCACAAGGGAGAGATGGTGCTAAATCACAGCTGGATAATTGTTAGATCGTTGATTAATTAAAAGCCACTACAACTAATCATTTATTAAACATATAGAGTAATCACTCAACCATCTTGTCTAAAAAAATGGGGGGATTCACACAAGCTGTTCATGATATCATGCAATTATGAAGGCTTAGCTCATGAATATTTAGTTTGTTTTTAGTGGTATGATTTAGTTTGACTTTATTATTATATCTGCCTCTGACGAGGAAGATTGTGCAGTAAAAATACAATGTTTAGGACTAACATCTCAATCCATGTCACATTGGTCTAATAACATTGTTTTTTTTGGGGGTTTTTTTGAGTAAGGTCTACAACTTCTAATCGGCCCTGATGTAACATTTCTACCAGAATTACATCTGAATGTGCATGAATGCATAACAGTGGGGATGCTTTTGTTTGCATTTTATTTTGTGATTTCACTAGAGCGGACAGCGAGCAAAGTGATTGATTTGATTCTGAGAGCGGTACAGAAGAGAACATATTGCCGCTGTTGCTTTCCACATTCGATAACAACTGCTCTGATCACTCAGCATAACATTAAAAATAACTAACTCCAACAGCACATCACCACTTATTACAACACTCCAGGCAACTGAAAACACCTGCTTAATAATATAAGACACTTCCTCTCTGTCAAACACGTTCCTTACCATGAGTTTTCATAAAGCAATGGGGAGAAAATTAGCATTGGCAAAAATTAGAGGGACACCCACACGTCTCGATTGTAAATTATGCCTATGAGACAAATTGTTTATAAAAAAATGTTTAATAGTGAGGCAGAAATAAATAAATAAAAGTGAAGTAACAAACCACATATAAGCATCTACAAAAACTGAGAGAAATTAAGTTAAAAGAATTCACTAATCTTGAAAAAAAAAAAAAAAAAAAACGGGCAAGAAAAACTATTTTCTCAAACTAAATTTTGATGTCCTTTCATTTTTCTTCAAATTTTGGAACATACATTTTTTTTTTTTTGTGATGAAACAAATGTGAAACTTACACATTTACAAATGTTTCACCTTGTTTTCAGTTGATGTTTAGTGATTGGTTTGCATTGCATTTGCATTGAAAATCACTTATGCTGCAAAGACACACATTAGTTCAGATGAAAATTAAAGAGTACTGCAGATGAGCAATTTTTGAAAGTTTAATAATTTACATTTTGGTCCAAATTGCAGGCCATGCCATTTCAATTAATTTCAATCCACATAAGTAGACTACAGTGTCAAAATGGCTTAATAATATTTAACCAGACAATTTTCATAATAGGAAATGACATCTCACAATGTTTTTGGCTGCCAAAATAATGTCCAAGAAAGTGTCATAACATCTTTCCTGGCTCCAAGGTCAGTGCTGAGGTGCTCAGTTAACCGTTGGATTATTTAAAATATCTTTCTAAACCGAAATAATTACCACAATCCTAATGGCTTCTGTTACTGGCGCTCTAAAAGAAAACGCTCGGGTTGAGTTACAATCATCTGCATTTGTTCCAAGCTAATGAATCGAGTCAGATGTGATCCATTTAGCCTCCCTCTGTAACGTCCCCAGCCTTGATTACTGCAGTGATTAGCATCTTAGAGACAGCTCTTCTCTTTGAGACAAACCGCTCAACTGGAACGCCAAGAGTCAGCATATTTTGAGGAACATGGGCACTTTGGACACTAAAACAACCAACCAACTAACTAGCCAAGGAAAAAGGAGAAATAAATAATCAATAACCTATTTAAATTTTGATGAAACCAAGGCGGTCCATATATCTGTCCATTAGAATTTCCATTAATCTCAATTGCAAATGGTGCCCTTTATGATCCAAAATGCAACCTACATATTGTAAACAGAATCAGTGTTGTACACGCTGTACATTTCATCAGTTGATGTTTTTATTTATTTATTTATTTATTTATTTATTGTATACGTGGTAAGAATTGTTATTGCTTTGATCAAAAATACAATAAAAACAGTAATATTGTGGAAAAACATTTTTTTTTTATTTAAGTATTAATTTATATAAATAGATTAAAAAAAAAACTTACTGACCTTACCTGAACTTTTGAACTCTACCTTATTATTAACTGTAAAACTAACCTGATTATTATTGTTGTTGTTGTTGTTGTTGTTGTTTTTGTTGTTGTTGTTGTTGTTGTTGTTGTTATTATTGTTGTTGTTATATAACAACAAAACCAACAACACTTCCAATAACAAAAATTGGTTTAGCACTGAAGAACCACAATTAACTACCAATTATCAAACTGATCCATTGAGACCATCAAACATTTTTTTTTTATTAAATAATAATTATAATGCTAATAATTTCATTTCATTTTTTTTTTTTCATTTTAATTTATTACTTTACTTTACTTTCTTAAATCTTCTAGAATTGTGTCCCCCTACCAGAGCCATAATATGAACTAGGAAGTGTTGTTTGCATCTTAGCCATTGACAGGCATAATGGATATGACATTAAAAAAAAAACAATTCAATTAATGAATTGTCACATTAAGTGTGCAAATAAGGACTTAATGTCCTGCTTTGTACAACAATGATTCTTGGCAATAATCCATAAACTCATGGGCAGCGTCTCCTTCAGTTCTGATAGATGTTTAGTCTATTTTTCATAATGACATATTTAAAAGTCTGTAATCCCCTGATGGAGTTTGTGCGAGTCTGATGTACAACTTTGGCTTGTTCATATCTGATTTTTGTATCCAATTAAAGTGTCTCTCTCTGAAGCAGTGGAAGAGGAAACATCTCTGATTAGAAAGGTGCTACACTGTAAAATCTATATTAAAGTTTAAACGTTCTCATCTTAATTCCAGTCATGTTCATACTGTACCATCTGCACCCAGCACTGTAATCAAGAGCCTATGAATTTAGATGAGCCTTAAAAAAGTTTTTAAATTAGGCTCAGGTGTTTGTTAAGATGATATTTAATGAAGAAAGCTAGATGCTGATTAAATGGGAGGAAGATGTTTTACTCAAAAGTTATTTTTTTCTTTTTTTTTTCTTTCCAAAAATAGCATTATTTACTGCCACCACTGCAATTAACTGGAATAATGATTTGTGCTTTAATTAGGCTAATAACTGTCATTACTCAACTTACTCACTTAACCACCTTCCCAGAATACAAGATATTGAGTAATTTGTAAATAAGTGAGATACAAACTAGCTTCCCCCCCCATTTGAGCTTCCAACGACAAAGCATCAAAACTGTGTATTGGTGAGACTGGGATGAAAATGTTCTGTAATGGAGCACTTAACAGCCCATTCCCCACCTCATCATCTCATTCTCGGAAGGGAATGAGAAGAAGAGTTCCTACCAAATGCAAAAAAAAACAACAAAAAAAAACTACATAGTCTTCATGCAATTAAATTAAATTCAAATTTATTTGTATAGCGCTTTTCATAATACACATCGTTTCAAAGCAGCTTTACAGAAAATGCATGTGTCTACATTACAATTTAGAGTGATCTGTTATCAGAAGTGAATGTGTCCAAGTAATATTCATTTCACAAATGAACAGTTCAAGATAATAGAATCATACAGTTAGCTAACATGAATTAATTTCAGGCAGAAGCTCATTAAAGCAATTATTACAAGTGTGATCATAATGATTACAATATAGAGAACATTTCAAGTTGGCGTCATCTGGGCTCCTCGCAGGGGTCAGCATCATCTCTTCACAGGTGTTGGGTCATCTAAAGTCTTTCTATGAGGCTGGATGCTGGAGCTGGCATAATTTCTACTTACCTCGAGATGGGTAGGAACAGAAAGACAAATGGAAAATAATTAGCGTAGCTGCTGTTCATAACGTTTTAAGCAAAAAACATGTATGTATGTATGTATGTATGCATGTATGCATGTATGTATGTGACTTTTATCTGATCTGACTGGGAACTTCATTGTTTGAGTTAAATATACATTGGGTGGTGTGGCCCGATTCAAGGCTTGTCGACAAGTTTGTTTGTGCGTTTTGGTTGTTAATTTACATGACAACAGTGTTTTAGGGGTGAGAAAATGCAAACTTTTAAAATCGTGTTTCAATGTGCACGTTTTTTTGAAAACGATACCATTATCATTTCTGTGTAATCTACAAAAATGCAAATTTGAGAAAACGGTGATGCCATGTGCCTGCGTATTACGTGCTATGTATATAGGAATGTGTATGTGTGTAGTGTTTCTTTACAAAGTGACATCTCCAACTACTGGCCTGGTATACATAATACAGCTTTTTTTTATCATTTTCACAGATCCTTGTGATCCTCGGGAATCGTTTGGGGAACATTAGCCCGGTTCAGATGATTTTCAACAATTGTCAACATTTTCAGGAGTTAGTTGGTGATTTTAGTGTCGTCTGAATCGACATCTCTGAGTTTAGAAGAAGAAATCAATTTAAAATTCACTGTTTAAATCATTTTTGACCACTGCCAAACAACGTACGGTAACTGTTGCACTTCACTGTAATTTGCATGCATATTTTAGAGGCATGCAAAAAATTTTAAAATATGTATTATATAGGCCTGCAATTACACACACAAAAATATAAACCAAGCAGGTTTATGTTTACCTTATGTAAAGGTAACATGTATGGTCTTTTTGTGTTCCATTGTGTTTTCCCATGTACTGATTAGTACTGATCTTGTCGGTTGGTTCCTTCGTCTGTTTATCGCTGCCTGCTTCTTCCTTGTTTAGTACATTTGTTTTTGTTCCATCACGGGTCTTTTATTTTCCAGCCAAATGTATGTAAATGTATGTAAATGCAACATTCAAACTATTTCTAAATTTTACACAAGTCTGGTACAAATATGTGGTCTTGTTTCGTGAAAAAGCCATATTGATTTTTCGTTATCTACCCAGAAATAAGCAAAGTAGGCGGGGCATGTTGTCACATGACCAAAGCAGTTTAAAATCCCTCTCTAGTAAAGAGATATTTAGACATTTATTAAAGGGAGTTGTGTGAATTATGTTATTTTGCATGTTATTGAACTATATTGAAACAAATAGCAATAGATGATTGCATGTGTTTTCAGTTTACTAGCACATCATGTAACCACATTACTATGTAAAAACACCAGCTGCAGATGACCGCAGTCACACAGCAAGTAGCTCTACATTTTAATCATTAATAGATTAGTTCTGGCGTTCATGAGTGTGTCTGACTGTCTTCACACAGCGGGACTGACTGAAGACTGCTATTTCAGCAATGTGTTTTTTTTTTTTCTTCAATTACTCAAAAGTGAAACGTGACAGTAAAAATATGTATAATGTTACAAACGATTTCTGTTTCAATTAAGTGCTGTTCTTTTGGACTTTCAATTCATCAAAAATACTGAACAAAAATGTACATCAGTTTCCACAAAAAAATCGTAAGCAGCAAAAAAAAAAACAGTTTCTAGAATTAATAATAAGAATAAATGTTTCTTGAGTACCAAATATTAGAAAGATTTCTAAAGGATCACGAAGACTGGAATTGAAAATGTTTTAAATTGTAATAATATTTCATAATATTACACTGTTTTACTTTATTTTTCTTAAAAAAAATTTTTTTTTCTTCAATTACTCAAAAGTGAAACGTGACAGTAAAAATATGTATAATGTTACAAACGATTTCTGTTTCAATTAAGTGCTGTTCTTTTGGACTTTCAATTCATCAAAAATACTGAACAAAAATGTACATCAGTTTCCACAAAAAAATCGTAAGCAGCAAAAAAAAAACAGTTTCTAGAATTAATAATAAGAATAAATGTTTCTTGAGTACCAAATATTAGAACGATTTCTAAAGGATCACGAAGACTGGAATTGAAAATGTTTTAAATTGTAATAATATTTCATAATATTACACTGTTTTACTTTATTTTTCTTAAAAAAAATGCACCCTTGGAGAGGAGGCTTCTTTCCAAAACCTAAATGAATAAATAAATAAATATAACTTCTGAATGGTAGAGTAGCTTAAAGTCATTGAACATTTTTGGACAATAGAGAGGACTCTGTCATGCTATGTGGGGTAAATTAAGTTGTTTCCATGAGTAAACTGAAAACTATTTTAGAGCAATAATAATAATAATAATAATAATAATAATAGACTATTGTTTGGGCTAAAAAAATTTTTTCCTTTTTTTTTTTTTTTTTTTACATTTTTTGTAAAAGTTTATTTCTCAAAATTCTGACTTTGCTTCTAACAATTCTTGATTTGCGAGTTCAGTACTGAAAATACCAGTCTGATATAACCCCAGACTTGTATGACTTATATAAGCCTAATGAACAAACTATGTCTGTTAGCTAAACATGTTATGCTGCTAGGGTAGGACCTAATTCTGAATGAGAGCTTTCTTGCTCTAACTGTCAGGGTCCATAAGAGAAGTCGGCATTGTGGCACTTTATGCGTTTTGCCAAATACTTTCTAATTCTGTGCAGATGGAAAAAGGAAGTGGGCTTCGTGCTGTTGCTTGGAGACATGTGTTTCCCTGATTCATGCGAGATGAGCTTCAATGCTTTATGTCCTCACAGCAGAATTCTCTAGGTCCAGATTAAGAGCTTAAGACCCTGTTTTCTCCATAGGCAGGGCCGCATTAAGACCTCACTGGGCCCCAGGGCTATAACTTATTACAGGGCCCCCATCACAATAATGATATATATAGCTTAAAATAGGATTTTTATCCAATCAAAATTTTTTGATGCCTTGCAATTTCACAATTCTTGTTACCAATTCCAATATCACAAAATAAAAAATAAAAAAATACTAGCCTAAGTAAAAACAAACTTACTGAAGACAAGTAATCAGTCATGCATTACAATAGAACAAAGAAATTGACCTACAAACACTTAAAGCACTGAATAAGAAATATTATATTGTATTACTGCAGGGCCCCCATCACAATAATGATATATATAGCTTAAAATAGGATTTTTATCCAATCAAAATTTTTGATGCATTGCAATTTCACAATTCTTGTTACCAATTCCATTATCACAAAAATTAAATTAAAAAAAATACTAGCCTACGTAAAAACAAACTTACTGAAGACAAGTAAACAGTCATGAATTACAATAGAACAAAGAAATTGACCTACAAACACTTAAAGCACTGAATAAGAAATATTATATTGTATAAAATAAATAGACTACAAATAGACTGAATAGTCTTCACTGCATAAATTCAATATACATTATTTTACAAAAGCGATTCGGTCAAGAACAGTGAATGATTTTCTTTCTAATGTTTAATTTACACTATTGACACAAATAGCAACAGCAGCTATATTAGGCTGCTTTGGAGGTAATGTTGTTTTTGTTCTAAGCCTGAATGCGTTTCCTTCTGCTGTTGAATGCAAACGTATATATTTGGAACAATAGCCTACTGGTAACCAGACAGTTTCTGTGCCCCCATGACTTCCATAGTGTGAAAAAAAAAAACACTATTGGAGTCAACAGGGACCAGAAACTTTCTGGTGGTTACGAATATTCTTCAAAATATATTCTTTTATGTTGAGGAGAACAAATAAATTAATGCAGGTTCAGAACAGCTTGAAACTGAGTAAATGATGACAGTAATGTATTTTTATTCATTTTAATTGAATTTATTTTAATTTATTTAAATTATTTTTAATTTATTTGTATATTATGTAAAATTATTTAACATTTTGTAGTTTTATTTAAATGTAGCATTAATTTTCATTATTTCACTATTTTTCATCAATTATTCGTTTATTATTATTATTATTATTATTATTATTATTATTATTATTATTATTTAAAACCATTATTTATTATTTATTATATATAACTAGTCTTAGAGGCAAAAATATTCCAACTTAAAAAAATAAATAAAAAATAAACCTGCTCCATGATCCAAGCAAGTGGTGGAACTTTGTTCTCCGTTTCTACACCACACTGCTCACATAGTCTGTTTCAATAAATGGCTTTCATAAGCACCCTCACGACCACCTTAGATCACGTAGAGTTCTGTCACTAAATGCAACTCGACACTATATATGGTGTGGCTGATTGGAAACATATAATTCAGTTCTATTATCCCAGACTAATGGCCTATACATAAATATATTTTTATATTTTTCAATGTGGCAAATTCAAGAAAAATCGTGCTTTGTGCTCCACACACACACACACACACAAGAAAAAGCAAATGGCTGCCAAGCAAATGTCCTCCTATCAAACCTGAAAGCTGCTGCCAAGAGAACTCCTGCTGGCCTCTGAAAAGATCTGTCTGCTGTCGTCAGAGCCTCAGAGAGCACATATTTAATCCAAAAAGCATACGTTTAGTGTTGCTGTTTCTTCAGTGCGACTTATGCTGGAATGGTTTGCTTGGTCTCTTTGGTGAGAAAGCGTCTGAAAAAAACATGAATGTAAATGTAACTGCTGCTCATTACAAACCAGCTCAGTGTTCACCGAATCCATCATGAGACATGCAGGTTTGTGTATCTCGCTCTCAGATGAAATACCTCTTTCTGGATGTGGGTTGGAATAGAAACATCCGTCATATGAAATGAGACGTTTCTTTTCTTCTTAGTTGGAAATTGATGCGGGTTTTATTGCTGTGCTGATGGCTTTTGCAAATGCATTTCTGTTGCTCAAGGTTGTACATTTTCTAAAGCATCTAATTCAGCTTGACGTCTTATTTTATAGTGAGAGAGAGACTTGTCTTGTGTGAATATCTGTGTGCAAGTACTAAAGCCAACACCACACAAGATATGATGTGACGATAGAAGATTACAATAATATCAGCACTTATTGTATTCGGACACAAGTATCATTACTGGGGGAAAAATAGAAGGCCTTTTGAAGGAAAGTACATGATTGAGGTTGCGGTGAGTGTCTGCGTGTGATTGAGAGAAAGAAATGGGGAGGAAAAGAAACAAACCAGCAATCAAAACAGCTGATGTTAGAAGGTCAGTGGTGCAGCTGAAGTTATTGTCTTCATTTACTGGTCAGGGAGCTTTGATATAAACAACTCAAATTCTGGACAGCAAACTGAAAAAAAGCCAGACCTGAATGGAGGGAATGATTGACATGAACTCATCTGAGCATGTTATGAAGATGTAATGGGTGACAATTTCAGGAGAACTTATGGTTTTAAAGACTTAAAATAATCAAAAATGACTGCAGTATTTGAGATTCCTTGCAGCGCAGATTGTAGTTTTAACATGCGATCTTGTTCTCTTTTTTTGTTGTTGTTGTTGTTATGATTGTACAGTGGTTTCATTAGTAATTGTAGGTATAC
>NW_015646152.1:14231-16733 GCF_001515625.1 Sinocyclocheilus rhinocerous | reverse complement strand
TTATTATTATTATTATTATTATTATTATTATTTAAAACCATTATTTATTATTTATTATATATAACTAGTCTTAGAGGCAAAAATATTCCAACTTAAAAAAATAAATAAAAAATAAACCTGCTCCATGATCCAAGCAAGTGGTGGAACTTTGTTCTCCGTTTCTACACCACACTGCTCACATAGTCTGTTTCAATAAATGGCTTTCATAAGCACCCTCACGACCACCTTAGATCACTTAGAGTTCTGTCACTAAATGCAACTCGACACTATATATGGTGTGGCTGATTGGAAACATATAATTCAGTTCTATTATCCCAGACTAATGGGCCTATACATAAATATATTTTTATATTTTTCAATGTGGCAAATTCAAGAAAAATCGTGCTTTGTGCTCCACACACACACACACACACAAGAAAAAGCAAATGGCTGCCAAGCAAATGTCCTCCTATCAAACCTGAAAGCTGCTGCCAAGAGAACTCCTGCTGGCCTCTGAAAAGATCTGTCTGCTGTCGTCAGAGCCTCAGAGAGCACATATTTAATCCAAAAAGCATACGTTTAGTGTTGCTGTTTCTTCAGTGCGACTTATGCTGGAATGGTTTGCTTGGTCTCTTTGGTGAGAAAGCGTCTGAAAAAAACATGAATGTAAATGTAACTGCTGCTCATTACAAACCAGCTCAGTGTTCACCGAATCCATCATGAGACATGCAGGTTTGTGTATCTCGCTCTCAGATGAAATACCTCTTTCTGGATGTGGGTTGGAATAGAAACATCCGTCATATGAAATGAGACGTTTCTTTTCTTCTTAGTTGGAAATTGATGCGGGTTTTATTGCTGTGCTGATGGCTTTTGCAAATGCATTTCTGTTGCTCAAGGTTGTACATTTTCTAAAGCATCTAATTCAGCTTGACGTCTTATTTTATAGTGAGAGAGAGACTTGTCTTGTGTGAATATCTGTGTGCAAGTACTAAAGCCAACACCACACAAGATATGATGTGACGATAGAAGATTACAATAATATCAGCACTTATTGTATTCGGACACAAGTATCATTACTGGGGGAAAAATAGAAGGCCTTTTGAAGGAAAGTACATGATTGAGGTTGCGGTGAGTGTCTGCGTGTGATTGAGAGAAAGAAATGGGGAGGAAAAGAAACAAACCAGCAATCAAAACAGCTGATGTTAGAAGGTCAGTGGTGCAGCTGAAGTTATTGTCTTCATTTACTGGTCAGGGAGCTTTGATATAAACAACTCAAATTCTGGACAGCAAACTGAAAAAAAGCCAGACCTGAATGGAGGGAATGATTGACATTAACTCATCTGAGCATGTTATGAAGATGTAATGGGTGACAATTTCAGTAGAACTTATGGTTTTAAAGACTTAAAATAATCAAAAATGACTGCAGTATTTGAGATTCCTTGCAGCGCAGATTGTAGTTTTAACATGCGATCTTGTTCTCTTTTTTTGTTGTTGTTGTTGTTATGATTGTACAGTGGTTTCATTAGTAATTGTAGGTATACGTACATAAACTGGAGTGTTTTGAACAGACAATCAAATAGAGGTCTGCATTCTCGTGGCTCTCCCGTGGGAACCGCGGGACCCGACCGATATATATATATATATATATATATATATATAATGTATGTGTGTATGTGTGTGTGTTGGACCATTTTCACGTGCTTCCTGAAGAGTCAGAAAATAGCTTTATATGTGCCTTATAAGTGAAAATACATTCCACTAGATTCCAACAATTATTCCAGAGAGATCTGTAAATCACAGATCTTTCTGAAATCACGGACATTTCCTGATAATTAGCAAACACACTGTGTTTGGAGTAAAGAAAAAAAGAAGAAGAAAAAAAATTCCATGGGAAATAATGAGGCAAACACTCTTTATCATAATGTGCATAAACTGTGCTGTCATCTGAGAGTCATTGCTGATAATGGCAGGGCTCCCTACCGACTGTATAATTGGGTCACCTTAGTGCAGAAACACTCTTTTGATCTTGTGTTTAGCTTCAAATGAGTCCCTGAGAGCTGGAAGAAAGAGCATAACACACATGGAACTATATTATAACCAAACTTTTATGAAATATGAGTGCTTTGTTTCTGGGGTATCTGGACAGGGCCATGGAACATTAAAAGTTACTGTTTAAGGGTACTAGAAAATGTGTTAATATTTGTGAAAATACACAGTATGTTATTTGTTTAATTGGATTGTGTTTTGCTAGTACTTGAAGATGAAAATCTGATTACAGTGTAGTTAAAATGTATGTAGAAATACATTCTTAAAGGTTCACAAAGTCTGTTGTTTTGTACCCTATTGACTTTCATTGTAAGGGCAACAGCTCTTCAGAATGTTTATTTTGTGTTGCTCATTGCTGGTGTTTGCTTTGGAACTAAAATGATGTAAATTATGACAGAATTCTCATTTTTGGGTGAACTATACTTTTAAGCATCAAGGCAGATTTAAAAAAAAAAAAAAAATCAAAACCATTTCCCC
>NW_015646152.1:11869-13670 GCF_001515625.1 Sinocyclocheilus rhinocerous | reverse complement strand
TATATAATGTAATGTGATTTGGGTTTGAAGTAAAATGTGCTGCTTAAAAATAGACACCAGATACTAATTTCACATTAATTTAATTACTCAGTAGTTATGCACAAAAGCAAAAGTATTATTGTATTCTTCCAAATGAATACAAATGCACAGGTAAATACAAGCCATACATTTTATGCAAACCTGCACTAATTACCATGTTAAATAATTCAAATATACTTTATGGATTTAACCTCACTTTATTTACCAATTTGCTGCTGACCTTCGATATTCAACTACAAATAACAGCAAATTATTATTATTATTATTATTATTATTATTAAATGGATGTTGTCTGTATTTATTTTATTTTATTTTATTTCTGAAATTAAATGCTGCATTCAAATTTGTCTACTTATACTTTACCTAAACGTATGTACTCTTTTTGTGAAGAAATGGCCAAATATATCTTTATAAAATGTGCAGAAGAAATATATTTTTTGCACAAGTTAACATCCACCATGTTTGTAGTGTATTTTTTTTTATGGGTTTTGAACAATGTTAGCTGTTAAGATGCTGATATACTCGTGGCACAGTTCTTTTCTATTCTTCACTTTGGGGTAAAAAGAAGTTTGAAATATCTTTGCAGCAGTTTACTGTTATTGACCATTCCTCAGAACAACTGATCTGTAGATCGAAGGTGTTTACCAGCCAGAACAAACTTTTTTGGAAAGTTTGTTTGGCAAGCAGTTTCAAACTCCAAATTAATTTGATTTTGGCCTGATTTCATTCAGAATGATGTTTTACTAGTTTCACTGTACTTTGAGTACATTTGGGATACTCATTTCAGCATACTATGATTAGGGGCACTCTAATTCTAATTTCAAATACTATTATGTGGACTGTATGTGAATTTGGATGCAGCAACACTTGCGTGAAATGTGTGGATATCACACTGTATGACTTGACAGACAACTGGTTTTCCAGTATGTTTATGTTCACACAACACATAATAAGTGAACTTTGTGTGAATCGCTACTAACAGGCGCTCAAGGTCGAGCAGACAGCAGCATTCAACTCAGAGCGCAGCCGAGCCCAGGACTCTGATAGTGGGTGACTCTATTATCAGAAACATCAGTAGCATAAATACAACAACATATTGCCTTCCGCAAGCAACCGTTTCTGATGTAAACAAGGAACTTTGGAAAATTCTAATGAAGCACAAGACGGCGAAACAAATCATCATCCACGTGGGGAAGAATGATATTCGGAAAGAGCAGTCAGAACTCCTTAAGAAGGACTTCAGTGAACTCTTTGAAACACTTTGAAGACTTAAAGTTCAGTCGTTCATCAGTGGGCCACTAATGGAACTAATATGTTTTCATGTTTGCTTGGGCTGAACACATGGCTACAAAGAATCTGCAGCTTAAAAGGAGTCAATTTCACCGACAACTTCGATCTTTTCTGGGGCCATAGACAACTGTTTAAACTGGATGGCCTCCACCTAAACAAACTTGGTGCAAGAGTGCTAAAGGACAACATCTACTTCTCCATCCGTCATCCTTCAGTAGTGTGTGCCAAACTACTCAACCTGAATGGCACACACACACCTGGACAGAGTATGAGTGACCACAGGACTTCATATCAGCTTCCGAGTCATCATGTGGTTGACACATCCCACAAGGACACTGATAACACCACGCAGCCACAACAAGCACTGCTCATGGACACCATCCCGGCTGAGCCCTGCCCACAGAGCTCATCACACACAAACACATACACTCACTCACACACACACACTCACTCACACACACACACATTCATA
>NW_015646152.1:10670-10841 GCF_001515625.1 Sinocyclocheilus rhinocerous | reverse complement strand
AGTCATTGCATTTGGAAACAAAGATGAAGTTCTCAAGGTGAATGCATACCTTGACTCTACAACAAAAACAACAAAAAATCAAGTCAGGAATCTTGGTGTGATTCTGGAGACAGACCTTAGTTTCAGTAAAGCAGTAACAGCAGTAACTAAATCAGCATACTATCATCTAAA
>NW_015646152.1:3742-10098 GCF_001515625.1 Sinocyclocheilus rhinocerous | reverse complement strand
AACCGTTTTAAATTCATTTTAAACCTCTTAAATCAATTTTTTTATAATTTTCAAAGTTTTTAAATTCTTTGTTTTATTGTTGTGATTATTGTTTTCTTTTCTTTGATGTAAAGTACTTTGAATTACCATTGTGTATGAAATGTGCTATATAAATAAACTTGCCTTGCCTTGAATGTAAACATATTAAGCACAAAAAAACTGAATGTGTGAATGTAGCCAATAAGAGGTGTTTTGAGACAGCATGACTAATGCAACTCAATGCAAGAAAATTAAGCTCAACATTATGCAAAATTGTACAATTACATCATTGTTTTGTAACTAACCAGCGATATGATGACGTCTATAGTATTTTTAAAATGATATTCCATATGCAACACTTCAAAGGTTATTTTAACAATTAAAGGTGGTCACTTTGATGGTAGAAAGAGCTTCTGGAGGTCTGGTCGACTGGTCATAATGGTGTGCCCAGCAATATTGAGCAGCCTGTGTTATTATGCTAGTAAATGGAGCTCCTTCTGTTTAAAGCAATCATTCCAATTCATTCCCATCATCCTCTGTGCTGAAGGGCTCAGCTTTACCACATGCTGATGGAATCAATTAAAAACATAATTCATCAAGGTGCCGCTCTGTTTGAAGTTATGTGCTCCTGTATTTCTACCTTACTCATACTGGTATGGATCAGTTCTTTATTTACCTCAAGCATGACCCAAGATCCCTTTGTGCTTCTCTGCGGCCCTCACACGAATAAGCTGTCATTTTCAGAATTTGTTGTGCTTTAAATGTGCAGTAGAGTCTTTTCATCATCATGTGCAGTCAGTGGTCTCACAATGGGTGTCATGAAAAAAGGTCTATAGAATTCACATACAGTAATGTGTATTTTGCCTATAAGCGGATTATCACCTGTGTCCAGGTTTTGCTGATATTTAGGATTAAGGCCAATGTGTTGGGTGGGAAGTTGCAAACACAGTGTTCTTACCACTGAGAAACAGGCTGAGTCGGGAAAGAGTGTCTTCACTAAAAAATGTAAATTGTGTCACCATTTACTCATGTTATTTTAAACTTCTATCAGTTTATTTTTTTCTGTGGAAACCAAAAGGAGAAATGTTTTCATTTAGTTCAGTCGCAATTAATGAGGGAGTGTTCAAGATTCAAAAAGGCCATATGTTAAACGTGTTGGATTTGTGTTTGTCCTGTTCTAAATGGAAAATGTTCACAACTTTTTAGATCTGTGTTTTCTTGAAGTACAAACTGCTGTTCCTGATCATGTGTAACAGAGACATTTCATCCTGATGCTTTTGATGGCTGCTAGGAAGCAGGAAGACACTTTCTTATCTCTAATACCAGGCAGAGATAGAATCATGTGCGGAGGTACTATATGTACATGTCATTGCAACTTGTTTAATACATTTGTGTCTGCATAAATGTTTGCCTTTAGTTTTAAGAGGCAAATACTACCCATAACATGTAGAAGGCTTTGAAATTAAACAAGAATCTAAAAGAAAGAGGATTGATAAAAAATAGATTAGCATTGCTCAATGCTAAATAATCGTTGGTTGCTCTGACAGATCTTTTAACACTCAGTAGACCAACTTGTATTCATTAGATGAGCTAAAGTTTTTAAGTTGTCGGTTGCTAGTTGGGTTAACTTAAAAAAATAAGGCAACCTATCACACTCAACTTGTTGAGTTAGGTCAACTTTTTTTTTTTTTTACAGTGTGGGATGCAAAGTCGTAATTACAAGAAAAAATATTTAAAGGGGTCATAGGATGCTACA
Source organism: Sinocyclocheilus rhinocerous (assembly GCF_001515625.1). Taxonomy (NCBI): domain Eukaryota; kingdom Metazoa; phylum Chordata; class Actinopteri; order Cypriniformes; family Cyprinidae; genus Sinocyclocheilus; species Sinocyclocheilus rhinocerous. The sequence continues at coordinate 8,324 of NW_015646152.1, read as the reverse complement.
TGCACTTTTACAAGTTGTTTGAATGTGTAATTTAATTGCATGATTATTTCCATTCATCTGTAATTAAATTAAAATAATACAATTGGGTTTATATTAAGTTTGGGCAGCAGTTCCATTCACTTTCACCGTTCTCATGTACGTCTACCAGTTTAAAGGCCTCAACAGTCCAGTAAATCAAGATTCAAACGGGCCTTTCCAATTCCCAAACCCCTCATGTCACATCTCAAACCTCAGAGACTCATTATTTACATCCAGCGTAAGCCTTGTTAAAGTAACATCTGAAAAAAATGAAGAGATGTTAGCGTGCTCCACATGGAATACTTTTGTTCCTGCCAAATTGCACACCGTATTTCATTGCTAGCTGTGGAAAACGTCACACAATTACCATCTCAGTAAAGAGAAATCCAGTTCTCCTCAGGATTACACGGGTAATAAATGCACATAACTTTACACATGTTTACACTTATATATAGACAATTATATTATGATTACTTCAAGTTTACATGTGGCCTGTGGTGCATCAGACCCATCACCATTATACGGCCTCAAAGTAGTGGAGTTAAATTCGATTGTGCTCGGCGAAATCAATGGCTGTACATCATGAATAAATCATGTAAGCGGCGGCATGGCTGATCTGCATAGGGCATGGTGGGAAGGTTACAGCACATGTCATATTTATGGGCTCTGGTTAATGGAGGGGAATAGAAAGCAGCTAAAATATCTGCCTTGGCCTGCATGTTTCCCACCAGCTCCACTCGTTGAAGCACAATATCGTGCCGAACATCTGAACTTGAGAGCAATCATGCTGTCGCTAGGAGGGAAAATCCATTCCCGTGGTTGGTGATCTGTGTTAAATACCAAAGAGTGGGAGGGGAAAATCTTTATTTCCCCGAGCACACACAGAACAATTGTCTTTAACACTGAAATAGAACTATAATATAGAAAGAAACCGATCCCAAAACACACAGGCTAAAACTAAGACGCGGCAATCCTGCTCGTGCAAGCCTTACATGTCAGCAGAGTCTAAAATCAAAGGTATTTGCTGTCGACTACACTCGGATATCGTGTATTGCTTCCTGAGTTGGGCCGCGCGGCGTGAAGTACTGCAGCAGGATCTTGGGAAATCAGCATGTTGTCTTCTCCGCTCACGGGGTTGTGCTTACCTCCTCTAGAGTCATCTGCTGTTCATTTAGACTCTTTGATTGTGCGAGTAGGAAGTGTTCCTCCTGGAGAGGGAATCTTCCACACAGCTGCCAATCTCTCTGTCAGCAAAGCTCTATCACTTTGTCTTTCTTAAGAGTTCATTCCCAGCCTGCAAAACAGAACATATTGGTGATAATTGGCAAATAATCCTTGTGATTTCTAGTGTTGAAAAGCATGTTTAGGCTTTGTGTTTGTCTTAATTGATGAACATTTCATTGGTTATATTTCAGTTAATTTCTTTGACACCAAATGCATTACTACTCTGGTTTAACTGTTTTAATGACAATGTTGTACTAAAAATAGTGATAATTATAAGATAATGTTTAATGTCGGCACCAATAGCCTCATGGACAGTGTGCTGAAATATAGAGCGATTGTGCTCCGGGTGTCCTGAGTTTGAGTCTGAGATATATATATATATATATATTTAATTATTAGTAATTTTTAATGATTTCTAATTTAAAATATTATATATTTTAAGTAGTAAATGGTAAAGAAATAACTGACCCATAAATGAACATTTGCTGAAAATTTACTCACCCTCAGGCCGTCCAAGATGTAGATGACTTTGTTTCTTCATCAGAACAGATTTGGAGAAATTAGCATTACATCACTTGCTCACCAATGGATCCTCTGCAGTGAATGGGTGCCGTCAGAATGAGAGTCCAAACAGCTGATAAAAACAGCTGATACAAAAAAGTAATCCACATGACTCCAGTCCATCAACTAACGTCATGTGAAGTGAAAAGATGTATATTTGTAAGAAACAAATGCATCATTAAGGTGTTTTAACCTTATACTATCGCTTCTGACCAAAATACTAGTCCATAATAATCCATAACAACGCTTTCCCTTCAATTAAAAAATACATCCCATGTTGTCCTCCCGCATCAAAATCCACAAACATATTTGTTTAGATCTGTTTTGGACTGTTTTTGCTAATAAACAGTGCTTGATCTGTGCATATTTCGATCCTGATTCAGACGAGACTTTTTTGACTTTTTCACAATAGAAAACTGAAGATTACTGGATCTAGCCTGCAAATTTGAATATTGAATTTGAGCTGTTTAAAGGTTCACATCTGGGTTAGGGACCAAAAGAGCAGAAATATAGCCTACTTAAACATAACTTGTTAATTTCCTTTGATTTTTCTGCTGCCAACTTGCTCTTATTACAGACACACATCTGTTTTTGGTGCTCTTGGGCCTCTAATCATGTAATTACTTCAGGCTTAGTCTTCATAATGCCTAATAGACATGTGACCTTAACTCATTTTGGTGGAAATATGAACTTGTTGCTGAAAAGAAAAAATCCATCTCAGAATAATCCACAGCACCACTTTAAATGTCAATTGCAGCTGTGCTCATCAAAAGAATTTGCATTATTACATTAATACATTTTTGATAGCGATGAGGTGTTTAATAGGTCAAAAATTACTCCAAAATATCATAGAAGCATTTGAAAGATAATGACACCAGAAAACTGTTCTTCGACATGTAATGATTGATTAGATATATTGCTCTATAAATTCCAAGATAATGAACCTGCCATTTTATATTATGAATGTTGAAGACTTGCTGAATTGCTTTTGTTGGGTAAAGGTGTCTGCTAATTGCAAATGTAAAATGTAAATGTAAAGATAGTAAATAACAGATGCTACAGTAAAATGTATTATTTTACATAATATTTATTAAAATAGAAATAATAATTTGAAAATAATTTACTCTGAATAATGAAATTATTTTTTTAAACTAAAAAACTAAACTATTACAACAGATTGTTTAAATGGATAGTTTGTAAACCTAAAACTTTCAGTTACTTGTTATCATTTACTCAACCTCATGTTGTTCCAAACCTGTGATTGACTTTCTTCTGCTGAACATATAAGAAGATATTTTGAACAATGCTGGTTACCAAACAGTTGAAGGTGGTTAATTTCATAATTGCTTCTATTGTCTGTGGAATATGGTTAAAGTGTACTGCAAAATGTAATGACAAGCATTTAAGGTAAACTAATATATACCTGAAAGTCATTTCTGTTGGATCTTGTATATTCAACTATATTTGAAATTACACATTTGTAATGATGGCATTGCAATTTAGTACATTTAAAATATATTAACTTTAATGTAATTTCAAATACCACACTACTTTATAATCGATTACTTTACATGTGCTTTATTATGTTACTCCACATGTCAAAATAAGAGTACTTCTTCAAAGAACTTTACGGAGTAACTGAATTTTCCATTTATTCTTTGAGCAGTTAACCACAGGTTGGCCTATAGTAGATTTTAAAAAGCAGCAATGCATAATTACCTACAAATAACCCATTCACGAGAGGCAACAGGATTTTTTTTTTCCTTCAGTGAAACGCTTGAAATTTTTGCCAGTGAAAACTGATCCACATTTATAGTGAACTGAGAAAACTTCACTAGGTGTGTTTGAAAGTTTAAGAAGTCATAAAACACACCATTGCATCATAAATCATCTCCATTATATTAATTAATTGATTATATATTTTTTCTTTATTTGTGTAGCGCTGTGTTTGATCTTTATGTTGAAATTTCTTGTAATCTGCTAAAGCCCCTGTTCACTGCGATCTTTTCAGGCCCATTCAACTTTAGAAAGCGGATGAAATTTTTGCATATGAGAAATTACACATGGAACCATAATGAAATAAATATAGGCTATAGATGATGGACATCATATACATGCCAGTAATGTTTCTACCATTCGTTCTTCAGATAGGTGCGAAAATATACACTTTAATTGTGTGTAATGCGAACATTTATCAGAGGACCAGTGATCACGTGTCCAATGGGTATTTCTGCAAATCTAATTGTAACTGAGGTATTTTTAAAATTGACTTTTATTTTGACGGGTTGCTCCCCGTTTTCAGCATGTTCGCGGGAGATGCAAAGTAGTGATGCAAAGTCCGATTCATTTCCGCGAACCGGTTCTTTTCGGACAGATTGGCTCATTGAACCGGTTCAAAAAGCCGATTCATCGGTTCCTGACGTCATCAAGCTATAACGTCTCTACGCATTTCTTTTCTAACAACGATGGACTTTCAATTGAATTTGATCAACACTTCTGGAAGATTTTAGAAGGTCCCCTCTTCTTATTGTTTAAAGGGGTCATATGATGCTGCTAAAAAGAACATTATTTTGTGTATTTGGTGTAATGAAATGTGTTTATGCGGTTTAAGGTTCAAAAACACATTATTTTCCACATTCTGTACATTATGGTTTCTCCTCTATGCCCCACCTTTCTGAAATGCGTCGATTTTTACAAAGCTCATCGATCTAAAAAAGCGAGGTGTGCTGTGATTGGCCAACTATACAGTGCCTAGTGATTGGACGAATACCTCAAGCGT
>NW_015646152.1:0-2373 GCF_001515625.1 Sinocyclocheilus rhinocerous | reverse complement strand
AATGCGAGGCAAATGTTGGATCACAATAATTAGGAACCACAGTTTCCACAAATCCCTTCATTTGATTGGGATGTTCTCTTTTATTCTGGAGGGCAAGGGCAGTGACTGTAACATCGAGCGTATTTTGCAGTATTAAACACGTATTTATACCGATTTCATCAGGCTCCGAAAATTCTTCAAAAATAACACAAAGAATGGCCTTCTCAGCTGCCATAGTTGCAACTCTTGCGTCATCAGAACAGTGTGTTCAACGCACCACCGTTTCCGTTTAAAAAACGTTTTGCACCGTTTGTGTCGGGGCTGAACGCAGCCCTGTTCAAAATGCGATTTCGATGACGTGACATCATAGGAGATAATGGGGACTTTATAATTAAATGTGCTCTTACAAGCATACTTGTGAACAATTGAATTGTATGCCTAAAATAAAAAAAACTAAAAATATAATGAATAATTGGTTACAAAGGGATCTTTCTATTTTTGGGAGAGTTTTGCTTTCCAAAGCTGAGGGCCTTTCCAGATTTGTTTATCCAGCTCTCTCCCTCCATGTCAGTGATGAAATTGCCAAAGAAATTAATAAAACTTTCCTGGATTTTATTTGGAAAAATAAATCTTACAAATTAAAAAAGGACATTTTATCAGGCAAAAGAGCTGATGGTGGGTTAGAGATGTTAGTTTTTTTGATATTAACAATACTTTTAAATTAAACTGGTTAAGAAATTGTCAAAGAAATGAAAACTCAATATGGTTCTTTATTCCGCAGTTCATCTTCAAAAAGCTTGGAGGCTTATCTTTTCTATTAAGATGTAACTACCTGCCTGGGAAATTACCAATTCAACTTTCAAAATTTTATCAGCAAGCGTTATTGGCTTGGAAAATTAGTTTTCATCATAATTTCTCTCCTCACAAAATGCTTCTTTGGAACAATTGTCTCATTACCTCTAGGAATAAGTCTTTATTTTTGCGTAATTGGTTTGAAAAAAAATATATACTTTGTTATGGATCTGTTTGATAAAAGTGGAAACTTGTGGTCTTATGAAGAATTTATGTCTTTCTATAATTTCCCCATTCCATTTAAAGAGTTTCAGAAAGTTGTAAAAGCCATTCCAAACGGATTAATACACTTAATCAAAAGTCACCACATTTTTGGAAGTCACGAAAGGAAACTTCCTGAGTTAATAGTTGATGGTATTAAACTATTTTCTCATTCCTGTAATAATAAAAATATTAGATTAATCTTTCAATCCAATCATAAAATCTCTCCAAGAAGGACATTTTTTTGGAATGCGCAGATTTCTGATATTCATTGGAAAGAGGCATGGTTAAATCCATATAAATTTTGCATGTTGAATAAAGTTAAAGAGGTACACTTTAAAATACTTCACAAAATCTACCCTTGGGTCATTTGTTTTACAGCTGTGATTTATCTTTGAAATTTTGGTCTGATGTTAGCTTTTTTCTATTTGCCCCAAGAAATGTTAATTATAAATTATCTTTAAAAAATGTTATATGTTCTTACACACACAAAAGCAAAATGTTTAAATATGTTGTAAACTTTTACATTTTGCATGGTAAATATTACATTCATGAACAAAAAATTGTGAATTGTATACCTAAATGTGAAGTAAATGTGAGTTGTTAAAAAAGTCCTTAGTGTTAATTAATAACAAAACAAATGAAATTTTGTTACATTTTATGGAGAAATTCTTTGAAAAATAATGTCCCCGCTATGCTTTTCAACTCAATTGTATGCTACATGTGTCTCTAGGGGAAAAAATATATATATTTATTTTTTTTTATTTTTATGTTTTTTGTTCCTGTATGTTGTATGATTGTAATAATGTGAATAGGTTGTGTTGTATTTATATGTTAAAATATTTTGTTAATCTTGTTTGAAGCAATAATAAAAAAAGAAAAGAAAAGAAAAAGAAAAAAAGAAAACAAATATTTTCTAACAACTCAGTGCCATGTTGTATCAATGAAAAATTCAAATAAGTAATTTGTGTCAACGCATATTGAAACATTCAAAAATAAAGTTATTTGTGTGAAAGCATATTGCTGATTATTGCCATATAATTCACTTAAGTTAATGGTGTTTGTGGTCACAGTTTCATTTGCGGATCCTCAGATATGACTGACTGACCAATATTGACTAGCCTACAACTTGAATAAGATTCCTAAAAGTTTCGCACCTACAGCACACATTACAGACATTGATGTACAAACGCGGATATGTTCTACATGTCTACAGTATAAATAATGAATAAACCAGTCTTATAGGTTGTGTTTGCGGAACGATGTATGTTATAATACAAGTTATAATACATCGTCTACACTCACTAAACAAAGAGTGACAGAGACAGAGACAGTGACAGA
>NW_015646151.1:0-1425 GCF_001515625.1 Sinocyclocheilus rhinocerous | reverse complement strand
TTGACCCTTATGACTGGTTTTGTGGTCCAGGGTCACATATGTAGTGTTCTGTGTATCATGTGTGAACTTGTATTTGTCCATATATGTATAACATACTTGATCATGGTGAATAAAGTCGGGATATTGTAATCTCGTAGCAGCAGGAGTGTCGCTAACCAATCCTGATTCACTTCCTGTCCCTCAAATCCTGCAAATAAAGTTCATAATCAATGAGAGCTCAATTTCAACATATATTTAAAATGTATAATCAGTAGAATCAGTGCTTTTAGTTTTATTAGGCATATTTAGTTTTATTATGAATCACAGTTTGATGCTGTAACCCAGATGGAAGTCCTTGTTGTTTAGGAAGAACACAAATGCTGCTCTGATTATACTAAATCTCATAAAATTATATATAAGCGGACACTATAAGTACACGACCGCTCAAAGGTTTGCAGTGGGCTTTTTTTTTAAAGAAACTGTTTTCAACACTGATAATAATCAGAAATGTTTCTTGAGCAGCAAATCAGCATATTAAAATGATTTCTGAAGATCATGTGACACTGAAGACTGGAGTAATGATGCTGAAAATCCAGCTTTGATCACAGCAATAAATTACATTTTAAAATATATTTACATAGAAGATAGTTATTTTAAATGTACAATAATATTTACTATTTTACTGTATTTTTGATTAAATACGTGCAGCCTTGTTGAGCATAAAAATCTAAATCTTCAACTCCAAACTTTATACTCAGGTATGAATGTTTTACGGTGGGTTGTTTGTACCTGGATGAAATCCAAGCACTAGATCAGGTTTGGCTGCTTCTCCTTTCTCCACAGCTTCCTCCCAGAACTGATGATAGAGGCCCTTGTAAGCGCTGATGTAAACTTTTCCCCGGGGTCCGAATGCTCTCAGCGGGGGCCTCATGATGGGCCCCTGGACCACCTCGGGCCCCACCATCACCACCTCCAGCCCCTGGTGCCCCGGGAACATGCGACCAAGCTCGTCCATGTCTGTGGTTCTGGCTCCCAGGGTCTCGTTGTGAGCGGCTCCCAACACGTGAATGGTGAGCGGCCGCGAGTACGGATCCAAGTTAAACATCCTCACTCCCATTCCGATCGTAAGAGGCCGGGAGAGAAACTCACTGCACACCCGCCACACAGACTCACGAGAGAACCTCACGCCCCCCCCGCCACACAGACTCACGAAGCTCCGCCTCCTGCGGCCGCAGCCTGCAGGCATTGGTCCAGAGGTCTGTCATGTTTTGTCCAGACAGGATGGGCTCCAGACGAGGTGTCAGATCTCCCCGCATGGACAACCAATCTTTCCAACAGCTGACTTTGTTAGCGGGACGAGACCACGCCTCCGTAAGGAAAGGGAGATCTCCTATGTATAATTATATTTACACATAAAAATTATACATTTATTATATATAATTTACA
>NW_015646150.1:0-2747 GCF_001515625.1 Sinocyclocheilus rhinocerous | reverse complement strand
CAAAGTATCTGAGTTTCCTGAGTTTCTTTTATCCTTACAGTCTTGATCAACATTAACTTGCTCTGTGTGTAGCCAAAAATGAATAAACAGATGGTCGAAAAAAGGAGATTAAATCAAATATCAGGGCATGTTATAACCTGAAAATGCACTTTGTGATGAGATAACGGAGGTTTTCAATTGTGCCACTGTTTATATTTGCGGAGATGCTTGTTGGTCATGGGTTTTTAGCTTGGAAAGATGCTATCTGCGTGTAAAAACAGCACAACATGCCTGAGGCAGATAGCCAGGTTTCCTTCAGTTGTTCCATTCAGTTTGTCAAAAATAATCTCTCTTTGGGGACTGTGTGCAGCTGTCAGATCTAACAGTAGGATACAAGCCATGTAACTCTTCCCTGACCACAAAAACTCATATGAAAGTTAATTTGGGTGGAAGTAAAGACAGTGATTTGATCTTAAAAGTATAGTTCACCCAAAAATGTAAATACCGTCATAATTTGTTCAACTTGTAGTTCCAACACCATTTTTTTATAGAACACAAAAGGAGAGTTCCTGAAGGAGCTCCGCACTGCTCTTCTTCATAAAACAGCAGGTCGGTAGCCATGTACAGCCAGTCAAGCTCCAAACAGACTGAAAGTAAATCATAATAATTCACTGCAAATTTTCCCCTTCATCACAGCCCTCAAATCAGCTATGGTGCTTGGATGTCAATGATGTCAAGCATAAATGGTTACAACACATCCTGAGAACAATTGTTGATGTGACACACCTGGCATCATACACTCTTAAAAAATAAAGGTTCTTTATTGGCATCTATGGTCCATGAAGAAGCTTTAATATCCATGGGACCTTTCCATTGCACAAAAGGTTCTTTATGGTGTAAAAGGTTCTTAAAATGTTCTTCAAATGGTTTAAGAATTGTTCACTGAAATGTTCTTTGGGGAACCCAAAAGGTTCTGGCATCGCTATGAAAACCCCCTTTTGGAACCTCAAAGTCTTTTTTTTATCACACATCACACAAAACTGTTATATGGATTTTTAAGACTTATAGCATATGAGTTATGTTTGTTTGTTTGTTTGTTTTTATATATTTTTTATTTTTTTAACTTGACAGATGTGGTCACTTTGAACTTTAACTTTGTTTTAAAAATTAAACATCATTCAGGTTTCTGCACTGTTTTTTTTTTTTTTTTTGGTGAACTATCCCTTTAAGATTTCTCTGTCTCGCTCTTAAATTCTCAGCCATGCTATAATGTGGCTCCTGTTGTCTGCCTGACAGGAATGTACATAGAACAAAGAGTAAAATAAGCTATGCGTGTGAGATTATGATGTGCATGTCTTTGTGTATGAGAGTGATTGTGCATGTGTGTGTGTGTGTATTGGAGAGAGAATAGTCACTGGCATGTTTACAAAGGCTCTCACTAAAGCTGCCTCTGTCCCCATGTGCTAGGGGTTAACCCCACTTGAGAACTAGATTAGGGGACCCAGCACACTGCACTTATTCACATGTCCAGCCGGCCAGAGAATCGGCCTCACACCGGCATCTGAATCATCTGAGCTGCTGTTAGACTTATGCACAGTTAGGAGGAACCCATGTCATTTCACTAAATATAGGCGTGACACAAAAGATAACTTTAGAAGCCATTACAGCTCAAAATAAGCCTTCAGCAGTGAAATTAGGTTTTTAAACATCACTCCTTTTGCAACCTCCTTTTGCCCTTACCAAATGTTTTCAGGTTTTTGAGGTTCTCTGAACAAAATTCTTCTTCAGACGATCGACAAACATGTGCCCAAATGTAAATGTATTTGGAGATTTTTGAGGATACTAATATGCTCAGATAATTTTATGGACTGAAGTAATGACTAGTGCTACTGCTGCTGTCATGTAATAATAACTATGTTGAGTTTTACCACAGTCTGTATCCGATAAAGATATTCATTCAAACATGAACGTTCAAGCTGCTGGTTAATTGACTTGATGATACAACTAGCACTTGATAGTTGTGAAATGAGTGGTGTAGATTATTTATTGTTGTGTCAGTTGATTTATGAGTTGAAGTAGCTCATAAAGGAGAAGGCAGGTCTTGTTTGGAGGGTGTCTATTTGGGAACTGTAAACTATGCTACAGTACCTCCAAATGGGACCTAAACGGTGTGTAAATCAAGACTTAAGACAACTGCTGGACATTATGGAAAATATAAAATGCTCTTGGAAGTCTAAAAAGTCAAACTGACCGAAAGTAGTGTGTTATACAGAGTGAATATGACGTATAACTTTGGAACAGTCAAACTGAAGTAATTGAGGATAAATATAAAAGTATATAAATGACTATTGGTAAAGTGAACTGTTAAGTGTTTCAAGTGTTAAATTTAAGTGTCAAATTTAATAAAATGTGTATGTTTCATTTGTGATGAAAGTTGAATAGAATCGTATAAAGAGAGTTAAGTGCTGTAGGGCACATTACAAGCACAGTAGTACTCCCTTTCCCAACATTATGGAAAGACCTTCTGGGAAATGACTTGAGCAGAAAGACAAACAGGAATGGGCAGCTCAGAGCTGACGGCCTGCTAATGTGGCAGGATGGACAAGAGACAGGGAGGCAAATACCTCATTCCTGCTACTCAACATAATCCAAGGGCAAGAGGAACTGAAGCAGCAGTCCTCAGTTTATTCATTCTAGTTTAACCTTTCACTCTCTTCCACTGTAGTTTGCATGCCAGGAAAAGCTAAATCTCCCTGTAAGCAACTGTA
>NW_015646149.1:450-562 GCF_001515625.1 Sinocyclocheilus rhinocerous | reverse complement strand
GTTGCATCCAGTGGGGACATAATTACGGATTATAATGATTATAATTACGCGCTTAAACCATGTAAACCATGTCTGCATTTGTGATCGGAGAAATGACAAACAACAAGCGCTA
>NW_015646149.1:0-270 GCF_001515625.1 Sinocyclocheilus rhinocerous | reverse complement strand
TGCTGCACACATCTGAATATTTGGGTTGAACTGTTCTGGAACAGTGTTGTAAATACAACTTAACCACTGATTTCTAGTCGTGTCCTCTTTTGGAAGGCCAAACAAAGTATTTTCGCTTTCACAACGAAACACACGGCGGTCTAGAGTGAGTGGAGGCCGGCTTGAGTGAGCAGCGACGGGCGGGCTTGAGTGAGCGTAGGCAGGCGGGCTTGAGAAAGGCGCGGCCGACTTGCGGCAACCACATGTGACGACCCCGGGCTGGACTCCGCT
>NW_015646148.1:0-703 GCF_001515625.1 Sinocyclocheilus rhinocerous | reverse complement strand
GGTCATCCGATGTGACGTCGAGAGTGACCGACTGAAAGGGAACTTAAATGTTACTGCACACTAATATGCTGGTCTGTCAAATTTGTATATATATAGGTATTTTTTAAAATAAGTTTTCTTTAGCACGGACGCATGCAAGACTTATACGTTGTTGCAAATATATATATTTCAAATAAATGCTGCTCTTTTTATTTGTCAAAGAATCCTGGAAACAACATATCACAGTTTCCACAAAAAATATAGAGCAGTACAACTGTTTTCAACATTGATATTAATAAGAAATATTTCTTGAGCTGTAAATTAGCATTTGAATTGATAATGATAAGAAATATTTCTTGAGCTGTGAATTAGCATTTGAATGATTTCTGAAGGATCATGTGACACTGAAGACTGGAGTAATGATGCTGAAAATTCAGCTCCGCATCAGAGAAATAAATTACATTTTAAAATATATTCAAACAGAAAACAGGTATTTTAAATTGTATTTCTAAATATTACTTTTTTTTAGTGTATCTTGGTCAAATAATTGCAGCCTTAATGAGCATTGGACACTTCTTTCAAAAACATTTAAAAAATCTCACTGACCCCAAACTTTTAAACATTCGTATATCATGTCAGAATTTGAACCCAGTGTCTCCTTGAAGTGTTTTTTTCCCCCTCTTTGGTCATGTCTCATCTTGCCTAGGGCAGCAAATGAGTTAGG
>NW_015646147.1:0-2450 GCF_001515625.1 Sinocyclocheilus rhinocerous | reverse complement strand
TCTTTTACCGTTAAATTCACTGTCATTTTTTACAGTGTACCAGCACAAGATCGGCAATATCAGTCAGAAAAAGTGGATTTTTTTTGTTTTTTCTCAGTTTTTAAAATCTTCATGTGTTGTTTATAGTCAAGTATTTAGTGGTTCATATTTTTTATTTGTTTATTAGAATTATAGATGCCCTCTTAGAAGCTAAAGACAAGCTCCCCAAGATCTCACCAATCGCTGTGTCCAAATTACGAGATGATTTCGAGAGAAAGATCCAGAGGATTACAGGAGCCTCTTCAGACACTCACAAGGATGACGAGAACTCAACAGAACTCAAAAGAGAGATGAGAGAGTTCGCCAAACTGACAGGTCAGTTGAACAGACGAGATTTATATTTAGATTTATTCTTTTGTTTTCTACTCAGCTGTTTTCATTTGTTTCAGAGAAGACTTTTTAAAGTTTCATTTATTGAGACAAAGGATAAAGTTCAATCAAAACTCTTCTTCTTTCCATCAGATCACATCTTTGAGGAGATCTTGTACTCCAGTGATGTCGGGCTGAAAGGTGCCCGAAAGAAACTCGAGGATGTTGTCAAGAGACGCATGCCAAAGTGTGTGGGAGAGACCAGACTGATAAAAAGAGACAGAGAGGCCCTAAATAAGTCCCTACAGGTAGAAGAGAACTGAGAGAAACATGACATAACATTTCATTGACATTGCACACCAGATTTCAGACATACCACAGTGGCACTGCTGTAGTACATACATACAGAATATATTTGTTTGGCAAATTCTCTCTTACCAAAGCATGCAGTTTACAAAAACCAAAACATGTTATGTGTTATTTGCATTATTATTTGTTCACATGACAATATGATGATAGTCCAAGAATCTGTCAAAGAGCATGTATTGCTCATTTTCTGTAAACAGGGTATTAAATAATTTGGCAGTAAAATATGATGTTCAGTGGTTTTCCTTTCATAGCTTAATTGAGCTATGAAACTCATATCTAATGTTTTTCCTAAAACATTTTTTGCAACTTACTGTGTTTTCCGGAAAATAAGTTGCAAATGCCTATAAGCACTGGATAAAGAGTTTTTACACTTCCAAATATTTTTTTTTCCCAAATTAATTTGCCACACGCAGTTATATTATCAACAAAATTGTCTTTGTCCCAAAACATGGAGGACGCTGTATTTACAATTGCAGATTTCACTGATTTATCATCTGCTTTGACTTCCTGTTCTTTCCTGTTCCTGCCCTGTTTTTCTTCACAAACATTGGATTGATTTATTATTGTGAGTAATTCACTAGTGTGAAGAGAAGTATAGTGAATAGGTCAGCATACATTATTTACAGCATACATTACACAACACAGTTTTACCCTTATAAACTAAACTATACTGTTAGAAATTGTGCTTTTATAATGGGCAAATACAATGTAGCATTACCATTATTACTCCATTAAAATTACTTAAATGTTTAGTCCAGTTTATCAATAATACACTATCCAAATTTGGCAACTATTGAATATCAGAATAATGGAACAGTGAAAGGAAGGAATTAATGGGGGAAAAAATGCATTCCATATCAAACTCACAATTATGACACCTTTATTTAATGAACTTATATTCTTGATTCTGATTGGCTAGCTGATTTTTACTTCATGGCTAAAGTAGTTCTAGTTTTAATTGAATTTCACTTTCATATCACTTCCATACAGTTTCATTTTTCATATCTCTGTCAATAATTCATCTCTTGCATCTGATCTGCCATTTTGAAATGTGCAGTTTCATTTAAAATAAATAAATAAATAAATATAATGGCTAAACAAGTAATGGCTTTATTGTTGAGCAGCAGGTGCAGATCATAATACGAGTGCTGTTGTGGACAAATTGTTTTCATTTGTTTGACTTCAATCCCCATTTCTACAGGATAATTGGAATAAAGCAGTGGACGAGCGGAACAAACTTCACCCAGCTGTGTTCTTGGATAAGAAGGATTTCAGCACTTAAGTATGTTATGTTCGAAACCCTTTAGATTTGATCTCACCACATTTAAGTGAGTGTAATATCGTACATCTCCTCTCACACAGGTGATTCAGCTGGACTGCACTCACAGCACGGGTAAAAACCCCATTAACAATGTCTATTTCTACAGGAAGTGGAATCTCACTGAAGCCTTCAAGATTAAGAAATATGAGGTACTCAAACCACTTTACAGTGATTTAGCATTTCAGAATTTTCACATTTGAATTACACTTATAATTTTTTTTTTATTAATGTATTGTAAGATTATGTGACCAAATGACCAAAAACCCTGCCAAATCCCCCTGTAATTACATTTAAATGTAAATTCTGGGCCGAGAACGTTCCTTACCATTCTTTGAACCACTCGGCCCAAGGCTGGAAAAGCAGCTTGTCCCTTTAAAGGGGTCATATGATGCTTTTTTTAAAGATCATTATT
>NW_015646146.1:0-2176 GCF_001515625.1 Sinocyclocheilus rhinocerous | reverse complement strand
GTGCGACCTCACACCATAACAAAACAAACAAACAAATGAGGGAGGGAAGGTGGGGTCTTTGGAGGTGGATGAGGAGATGGCGAATGGGTGGCAAGAGGAGCATGCGAAGGGATGGTGACAGAAGATGGAGAAGGGAAGGTGACAGGAGATGGTGACAGGAGGACGATGAAACCCTGGTGGCGGTTGACACAGACCCAGAGCAAAGCAGGGATGCCACAGCGGAGTTGAGAGTGGGAGGAGCCAAGGTGAAGTCGCTGTGGCTGACGACATCCTGGAGATGACCAGCAGAGAAGGAGCCGATGGATCCCAGGGCGCAGACAGAGAGCCGATGGTACAGAGTGACACCACTGGCACTGGAGACCGAGGCAGAGTCGCAGTGATGAGCATCTGAGGTGGAGCCAGTGTGACTGAGGACAGAGGCGGAGCCGAAGGGAAGGTGGAACCCGCTGAAGCTGAATGTGTGGAGGGACTGAGTGTAGCAGAAGGCTTGTAAGTGTGTGGCGTAGGCAGAGTGACAACTGACCAAGGGGGAGCCGGTGGGATGAGGGAACCCGGTGAAGCCTCAAGGCCGAGGGTCTCTGGTGGAGCCAAGGGAGGGAGGAGTCAAGGCGGAGCTGAGAGGTCGACAAGCTGAGGTGTAGTGAAGGGATCAGAGGCCTGAGGCAGAGCCATAGGATCCTCTCACTCAGGCGAGGCTGGTGGTTGCAGGACCTGAGGCTTCACATCACAGCAAGGCATTCCCGGGGATGACGAAGGGCTGCAAGCATCCAGCAGAGGCGGGGCTGGATGACTGGCTGAGCACTGCGATAAGGGTGACGTTGGGAAGTCTAATGTGATCCATGATGGTAATTCCAGCTGCCAACCGGTCAATGATACAGGTTCATTGCTGTCTAGAAATCGCGATGATGATGAACAGACATATAATTCTGGGTGGGAGGTAGTACTTCCGTGTCCTGATCTATCAGCCGGCCCCTGGTGTCCAATTCCACCAGGATTCCCTCGGCTTCTGATGTTGCTGGCTCGCACCCCTGGTCAGACTCACTCTGGGGCTCCGGTTCCGGGGTGATGGTCGGCACTGTCCTCTTCTCCTCAGGATCTTGCTCACTCATTACGTCGGGTGGTCGCTCTCCGTCTGCAGGAGGCTCTAGCGAAGTCTTCACGGTCAGGGGTGTTGATGGGCTGGGCTCTGAGTGTGTTCTTGACCGGGGATAGACGCTCTCCAGACACCTGATGACGGCCTCCCTCCAGTTAAGTCCTGTGGTGTCTGGGAGGTCAACAGGATGGTGATAGTTACCTCAATCCAGAACAATGATTTCAGGGTCTCGTTGTCGTATGGGCAGGTGAAGGTGAGACGGCAAATGTACTCCATACAGTCCAATAACTGTGGCTCATTGTTCTGAATTGAGGGAAACTATCACCATCCCGTGATGGGACATCCAACTAAGGAACAGGAAGGACTTAAGTAAAGAAGCAAATAAGGTAATTAATGAAACACAACTGAACCAAACAAACTAATAATATCAGTAACCGTAAAAACGGGACAAGCTGGAAAATCAAACAAAGGAACACAGGAACTAAAGAATATTACCTAAAGTCCATGAAAACAGAAATTAACTGAACATACTTGTGACAGGAAGAACCTGCTAAGATCTGAGTCATCTACAAGATGTATTATTACCCAGGAATACTGGCTATAGTCCTTATGATAGATATAAGCTGTCATCAAACCATTAGTTCTGGTGTTCCAGAATAATGAGTGTCACTGAATCATCCACTCAACCAATTCTTATAAAAAGGCTGATTCAGCTATAGTTTCATTTAGAACTATTATATATTGTGTCTAAAATGTAGGTTAAATTATTTTGCACACTCAGACATTATAAAATTAGGTTTAAGTGTTCATACATTTTTATGGAAACTGTATGTGCAAAAACAATGCTGCCACTGCTAGGTACCTCAACAGATCAAAAATCCTTCGATTCAATCTTCACATCATCTAGGTTTAATTTTATCCTCAGTTTTCAGCCTAGGCTCATTGCAAAATAATATTACATTGTATTACGCTAGTATGTTAAATGTCCAGTAAGTGGTGCTAAATGCGTGTGTTTGGATTTACCTTAAACAGATGAGCGTAAATCTGGCAACGTTTTATTACATTGATTTTTGTATGTATCAC
>NW_015646145.1:0-1588 GCF_001515625.1 Sinocyclocheilus rhinocerous | reverse complement strand
TATCCGCATGCATACAGTACACTCGCGTAAAGCTAATATCTAATCTCGCTAGCTAATCTCAACTGCTTGATTGTTTATATTGTTGAAAAATGTAAACTACTGTATATTATCGTCCATCTCTAATCTGTTAAATACAACTATAACGCATGAAGATATTGAAGGGGAACTTCACCGCTGCAGAAATGAGCTTTTAATAAAGCTTGGCTGCCTATGCAGTAGAAAGGCAAAAACATTGTTGAGATCAGTGCTACCTGACAAGAGAAAAACTTCAACACCCATGATGCACTGGGCATGCTGCCATCCAAGGCCACTCCCAGTCTGCTCCTACTGGAAAGGAATGTTCAGAGTCAAATCGGTTTAGCTGGAGTCGGGGTTTATTATGATGAGTTGCTGTGAAGACCTTTGAGTTTCTATGTGTATATGATGATAGTTTCTCTCCACTACTGACCTACGTCTGATTTATTCATTCAAAATTTGCAACATTCCAAAATGTTGTACAGTAAATTCCACTTCCATAACTGGATTCTGCAATCGCGTCCACATGATCCACATCACAGAAATCATATGGTCTTAAGTAAAGCATCCAGAGAGTTGCAGGCAGCGGCTACAGGCTGCAAAGAATCATAAATATGGTGAGAACAACGTAACGGTGAATGAAGTCTCCATTTCAAACTGGATGACTATGAACTATGAACACAGTGTTGATCCGTAAAACCTGCAGTTTGCACAAAACGCCAGGGACGCATCATCCAGCGGACTTTTGCTTTGAAATAATGTGTATTGTACAAAGCGTCAATACAAATACACTTGACTTGGCTTTACTTGGACTTGGATTTAGTTTACAAACAACCTAAATATGATTTTCATTTATAATAAATGCTCAAATTCAGCATTAGTAACTTCATGCTGTCAGTAACGTGCAAACTCAAGCTCTGAGGATCTCACAGTTGTTGGCTCTTTTTGAGCCACACATATTACCAATTCAGTGAGACCCGCTCGGATCAGTGAGTTATCGACTTGAGAACATACATTTTTCAGTGCATTTTGCAAACTAATTCAACATGGTTGATGGACAAGAATCAAGCTTGTTCAAGAAAGGGACCAAGTGTCGAGTTCTTCAATTCGAAATGAGAAACATTTTTATGAAATGTACTAGAGTACTATACAGTGGGGACCAGCAGCTGTTTGGTTCACACATTCTTCAAAATATCTTTTATGTTCAACAGAAGAAAGAAACTCATTCAGGTTTAAAACAACTTGAGAGTGAGTAAAAGATGAAAGATGAAGTAAAAGATGGATTGTCTAGCAATATATCGATTATCGCAGAATTGCTGTATCGTGATATTATCAGTATCGTGAGCCATGTATCGTGTATCGTATCATATCGCAAGGTACTCTGTGATTCCCACCCCTACCGGACAGCAACCAGTCCGGCTTTAGAAGTGGACATATAATCAACCCTCATGAAGATGGGCATCTCAGGAACCGCACTCCAATGGTTCGAGTCTTACCTCTCAGGTAGGTCCTTCAAGGAGAGGTGAGGTGTCCAAGTCACAACATCTAACTACCGGGGTGCCTCAGGGCTCAG
>NW_015646144.1:732-2007 GCF_001515625.1 Sinocyclocheilus rhinocerous | reverse complement strand
TAATATAAAATAATAATAATAATAATAATAATAATGAATTAAAATAAAATAAAAACTGTATTAAGACACAGTGTTGACAATTTGGCACCCACTCAGTAGGGGATATTTTGACTAAATGCAGTTTGATAAATGAATAATCATTTACGAATATGAATTTACATTTATAGTACATTATAGTTTTATAAAAGTACTTTTGATCACCCTTTTTTAATAACTTCTGTAGCATAGTCAACACTGCAATTAAAAATGTAGAAAATATAATTATTATTTACTTCCCACCATTGCTGTAAAAAAAGGTCCAATGTCACTTCCTTTGTGATCAAATTCAATGAATTATATGCTCAGAGTACATTACAAAGTAAAAATATATTCATCTATTGAATTAATTTGTATGATACCCATCCATTGAGTCAACAGACACTGCCGTATTTGTTTTCCCTTTGTAGACAACATTCATTAGTCTGATAAAGACAAACATAATACACAGAAATGAACTATGTGTCGTTGTTAAAAGCTTTTTGTCACTGCAAACACTGGCTCATGATTGTGCCAAATAGCTAATGGGGTGAAGCAGCATTTTCATAATGAAAACCCAAAGCAATGAGGAAGAGAAATGACTGTGTTCATGAGGTCTCTGTCTGCATCTTCCATTTAAAGCCACATTTGACACACACCCCAAACACAATGTATTGCTCATTAAGAGACTTGCAACTGGAGAAACCCTACTTGTTGATATTGAAACACATTCATTGAACTGACTTTGTTTTGTCCCCTTATGCCCATTTCTTTAAGGACTGTTTTTAGCATAGGAAAGTTATAAATGAACTTCATATGAACTCCAACTCCAGTTGCTCTAATATCAAGCTCTCATGAGCTGTAATGTATCTTGTTGTTTTATGCATGTAAGTATGTGTTTGTGTATTTATTTATTCACACTACAGCAGCTATTTTTCCCCACAAATAATGATTTATTTATATTGTTATTACCAATATCACTAATCCCTTACAGTAAGCACTCATTTAGCAAGCATATTTATTCAAATTGACACATTTACTACTTTGGGGGTAAATGTGCCACTTTTAGGGATATTTCTCCTGGAGAAGCCTGATTTCAAATGTTTACCAGTCCAATAGTCTCACACAACCAAATGTTTGAATATCAGCATAATGTCTGATTCATTTTCTGATCAAGAACGAGTTCATCGGAGAACATTGGTTTAGGGTCAAGATTATCCAGTGGCAGAAATGTCTGAGATTCCCCGTTTTTTTTTTTTT
>NW_015646144.1:0-709 GCF_001515625.1 Sinocyclocheilus rhinocerous | reverse complement strand
TGAGATTCACCGTTTTTTTTTTTTTTTTTATGGAGGGTTCAAAATACCTCTATAATATATAATGACATTGCACTTATTTACATTTCTTGTCTCCTCTAAATCAGGGATTTTCAAGCTGGGGTTCATGGTTCTCCCCAAGTTGTCTGCAAAAATGCACAGGAAGTCCTTTGAAAATTTCAGGAAAGTAAAAAATAAATAAATAAATAAAAATGTATTGTTAAAGATGCTACTTTTAATTATTATTATTATTAATAATAATATAAATAATATAATATTTAAAAAAATAGTATTTTAGTAGTCAACAACATCACACTATTTGTTTCACACTCATTTAAAGACTCAATAACTGACTTGAAATTCATTAAGTAAAATGATAGACCACAAATAATGGCATATACATGTGCATGTAAATGTAAACTGTGTCATTACTTTCCTGCAGTGCAATTTTATAAACAGATTAACATCAATCTTTTCCCTCTCAAAATATAAAAAAAAAACTATATTTTGTTTATCTCAGCGCTAAAATTATTCTAATAAATTCTTAATGACTTTCAGTTGGTTAAGTGAGCACTTCTCGTTTATAGCCAAGAAATTATAAGATTATCCAATTCATATGTGGTTTCTGATGTTCAGTGGTTTGGACTTTTAGGTAATATTCACTCCGAGATTAAACTTTTGTTTTCATTATTTTTCATTATTATTATTTTTT
>NW_015646143.1:0-783 GCF_001515625.1 Sinocyclocheilus rhinocerous | reverse complement strand
CATCAAAACATCTATACATGCATTATATGAAATATATTATCATCATATATCTACAGCACATGTTGTACTTCTGAGATTCAGATTCCAGAGTTTTCGTCTCTGTAGTTTAAAAATGTTTATTACTTGTATTTCTCGCATGTTCAATTCATTTATGAATTTATTTTCTTGTATTTATTTGTTTAGTTTTTTGTCATTTTGTATTCTATTCATTCTAGGCTTAATTATTTGCCTTTTAAATTTATTTTATAAATAAAATATTACTGCGTGTCCAAGTTTGTTTGTCATTTTGAACCCTGTTTATTCTAGACTTATTTATTTGCCTTTTAGTTTCTTTTCTAATAAAATAAGTGATTTTTTTTTTACCATATTTTAATGGATTTTTGTTTTTAGTGTATTTTTATTTTTTTTAATAATTTAAAAATCTGTTGTAAATTTATTGTTTTTTTAAATTCTCTTTTTTTCAGAATTTTTTACTTTGGATAACTAAAATTCACATAATTTTAGTTAATGATCCACTCTTTCATCTAAAAGCATTGTATGACATTTTAGTCTTGTAAATAAATATATAATGAAATTTATATTTGGCTACGAAACTAGTTTCAGGCATTTAAGCAGAAGCCTTTATATCAGCAACTTGGCTTAAATGTGGCTCTTATCAGATTTTTCCTGTTTTTTTTTTTTATCTTTTGTTTTTATGTGTTTCAAAATGTGTGTCTGTTTTTGCTCTTTTGCTGAAGATATTTGATTATTTCATTGAAATCTAAATGTTTGTGTTGGTCAGAT
>NW_015646142.1:0-1086 GCF_001515625.1 Sinocyclocheilus rhinocerous | reverse complement strand
TCGCGATCTCGATTCCATTTCGATTTATCGTGCAGCCCTAGTGATGATTATAGCGGCCCACGGCTGTGGGGGGGCCCCCGACAACTGCACAAAACCAGCATGAAATACACTCAGGAAAGCTTATCATTTGCACATGTTTTTAAGCCTTGCCAATTAAAACATTCAAGAGATTTTAAAGAATTCCAACACAAGTAGATACGAAAGAGCTCAACTGAGTACTTGCACGCTGTGTTAGGTGCGCACACAGAGAGCCACGTCTCAGACGCACCAACACCAGGTCGAATTCTCCTTCGCGTCTTCTTGCAATTGAACGAACAAATACGCCTCATCAATTTAAACATTCAAGCACAAAAAGACGCGAAAGAGTCTGAATTACTTTGTAGTTTTAACAATAATTAATCTGTATTTAATTTATACAGTGAAGACTATGCAATGATATTTTACATTTGATTATTCTATTTCTGTACCTGAACACCTTGAAAAAACTTAAACATTGTTTATTGTATCTTTGTTCTATTTATTTACGATTTCAAACAGGGCACACGGGTACAACCTGCACTGGGGCCCCGCAAACCCCAGCTTAACACTTGTCATGAGTAACTCAACATCCTACGGTCCAACTCTTAGTGAGGCTTAGGCTTCCAAATCTAGCTCTTTCAAACAAACACAATGTACTGTGTTAATAGGAAGGACATTTCTGTATTGATTTTCACAGTTTTACAGTTAAAGTAAATGTCTGTAAATTTAACAGATAATGTCCTGGCAGAAAATTACCAGTACCTTTTCATCTTTTTCTTTCTTTCTTTTTTTTTTCTTTTATAGTGTACATTTAACAAAAATATGAAAAGAAGTCAAAAGAAATTAGAGCACAAAATATCAAGTCAAACCAAACTCTGCTAGTAACTCGAGTCTCAAGAAAGTGTTCTTTCTTGAGACTGCAAAGACACCAACACTTCAGTTTAGTGGGGGTTTTTTTCATATGAAGGTCAGACAAAGTCTTCTCAGTTGCCTTTGTTATCATAAACATAAACATAAACATAAAATGTGCACAACATCAGATGACCTAGTTCAGGATTATATTATTTT
>NW_015646141.1:0-905 GCF_001515625.1 Sinocyclocheilus rhinocerous | reverse complement strand
CTAAAACTAAAATTAAAACAGGCCGCCAAAAACAACACTACTTGTCAGAAACTGAGAAACAATCTAATTGCAACACTGTAAATAATGATAACTGCTTTAATATACCGTTTCATGCTATAATTTTATATGCCAAGCCTGGTAATCCCAGGAGAGTACCTAGACACATATGTGTACATTGAAATGCTGACAACTAAACACTATCCTAACTGTTTAGGCTAATGTTAGCTAGCTAGCGATGCTATCTCGTAAACATCATCATAATGGTATTCTTGATAATCAGTAACTTACTTTATAATCATGAAAACATTTTTTTACCACTTATAATATTTTAAAGCCTTTATTATTTCTCAACTCTACAGCTGTGCAGTAAAATTCACTGTAAAGATTCACTTTTTTTTTTAAAAAGACATGAAAAAAATTACCAAAATGTGTCTCCTGGCGGAAAACAAAGACTTCTAAGATGAAAATGATGTGACATTAAAGTGCAAGAGGTCACAAAGTCTCATGTCATTTAAAAATAAATAAATATGATTTTGACAGTTGACCAGAAATGAATGAGCTGGCTTATCTAAAACCAGGAAGTAATCATGCACATGGTCAATTACGTTGCAGTTTTGGTGTATTTTATGGTTCTATTGTCAGTCACAGCATGTCAGAGAAAATGCCTTTTGTGTCTCATGGCATACATTACATGATAAGTAATGACTAAACAATTGCAAAAATACTGTTCATTTTAAGGGTTTAAAGTGTAGACCTGTTTAACATTATGTATTCGAAATACATCGAAGGAGGAAGGAGCTTCAGCATGCGCAACATGAAAGCCCTGTTTAATTATGATTAATTATAATTATGATTACTACACATTCAAACATCTGCTTACACTTTAGGCCTGTGGCTGTTTTATT
>NW_015646140.1:355-552 GCF_001515625.1 Sinocyclocheilus rhinocerous | reverse complement strand
CGTAGTTATGTTATGATACGTAATCAGAGGGTGGGGAGATGGGGGAATTCCCCTGGTCTATATGTCTCTCTGCATCAGCTAAATTATTTTTTATTCACAGTGAATAGGAGTTAAAACTCCCATCCGGGTGACATAACAGACAATGCAAAATACCCAAAAGTATTTAAAATATTGCAAAGTAACGTTGCAACCTTATA
>NW_015646140.1:0-345 GCF_001515625.1 Sinocyclocheilus rhinocerous | reverse complement strand
AAGTATTGAAAATCAAACAAAGTAACGTTGCAACCTTGCAAACAATAATAAAATCTGAGAAGGACTTCAACTGTAAGCGACACGAGCATACGCAAAACAATATGATGTTTGTTATTATTAAAATTTTATATAGCCCACGTTTTTATAAAAAAAAAAATATATATATTATTTACCGCTTAGGCAATAACGTATATCTTCAACAAACGTTGTCTATGACTAAAAATGTAAGTTGTTCAGTGGATTTTTTTAAATTTGCTTTGCTTGAGAAAATTTAAATATACATTTAGTGTTTTTTTCTTCTTCTTTTGATTTAGTCGAGTTGGTTTTGCATCAAACACAATGTAA
>NW_015646139.1:0-1798 GCF_001515625.1 Sinocyclocheilus rhinocerous | reverse complement strand
TCATGGTGCCCCAATATTATTAATATGTTTTACTTAAATATATTTGATCTAAATGCCTGAAATTGAGATTACTACTTAAATACTCGAGCAACAGGAAATAACTCTTTTGCATCAGATGAGCATCGTGACGTCCCAGACAGAATCCAAGCGCACGCGCACCAGATATTTTTGTTAACTGTGTTTGTAAATTTATTATAATATTTCTATATACTATAGTTGACTTTCACAAGCTTTTCACATGTACTCTTGATATTATACACAATCTCCACCATAAGTCATATCAAACATGTCTCTGTCATGTGTGGACTTTAGTTCAACAATAAAAGACATGGCAAAAGTTCTTACTTTTTTTCTTATCTTCATTGGTTAGACTACAAAATATTGTGCCAGTTTTCATAGAAAAATATGTAATGTGATGTGGTCCCAATTACTATTTAATAAATAGAGTAAATTTAATCAGTAACTTACATGAATATGAGAGTGAAGCTTCCTTTATACTCTGAGAAAAGGTTGTATTCTGGATCCTGATCCTCAGATTAAAAATTTTTCTGAAAGTTGTCTTAATATTCCATTGTGTCACAGCTTCCATTGTGTCTCAGTACACTGTCATGTCTTGACTTCAGTTTCTGATCATACAAAGAGCAGGACAGGAATGCAGAGCTTCTGGTTTCATCTTTATTTGTGACCTGGAGAGAAGAATGCAGAGCTTCTGGTTACATCTTTATTTGTGATCTGGAGAGAAACTAAAAGAGAGAGAATTAAACAAACAAACACAGGCAAATAAGGTCTGAACCTTTCATGAATTTGCCTTTCAAATGGTTTTAAAAATGAATAATTACCAAACATATGGCATTTTCTACAATAAGAAATTACCTCTATTGACATTTTTTTTTTCACAGAAGTCCTCAATTCATAAAGATCTGCCTCATTTTGTTTTCGATTCGTGACAGACTGAACAGGAGCTCCTAAGTGACACAGGAGTGTAATTACTCTGACAGCATCAAATACAGGAGTAATGGAAAGAGATGTAATCACTTGGCCCCAGGATATTGGAGCTGAATATATCACAGATGAGCCCAGCCCCATATGTCTTCAATAATCGGCTGCTCCCCACCAACAAAATAAACACAATTAACCAAATGTAAAATACAGCTCACAACATACTTTAAGTTATTGGATTATTTCAGTTTCAGCTTTAAGTCAATTTGTGTATCCTCTAAACAATATTGAAACTCAAAGTTATAAAACATGAAATAAAAGAAGGAGTTTTGTAAAATCATTAACCTTGGGGGCCTGTCATTCATGGCATGGCTGTTCAGAATAACAAATGTATGTTGTTTTAACTATTTTCAAATATTTCAAGTGAACAACAAGATAAAATCTATGTATATCTGACATACAGGGTGGCAAGATGGTGCCTACATAAACACATTAGTGACTTCTTGTAAGGCATATGTAAATATAATAGGCAAATATGTACTGTACATATTAATAAGGCATATGTAAATTAAATATGCTAGGCTGTACTGTACATATTAAATGAATATTGAGCTCAATATAAGAGTGTTTGCATTTTCAAGCCAATGGTTTCCTCAGGAAATTCCGTTTTTAGAATGGCAATTCACAATTTATGAGTAAAATAAGATCTGCAGTTAACATTAGGCTGCTTGAAGATACTTTCATATGTTTTTATTCAACTGGTTACATACAGGCATGTGAATTTTGTGTATACAAGAATGTGACTTTAGGTGCTTGATGAATCAGATAACTTGTTACAAACATCTACTTTAACTGCAAT
>NW_015646138.1:0-582 GCF_001515625.1 Sinocyclocheilus rhinocerous | reverse complement strand
CAGAATTTTAAAAGACGATATCTCCGTTTGCATTGAATTTTCAGCGCCGCAACTTTGCAGATGCTCAAACGAATTTTCAGCGCCGCAACTTTGCAGATATTTTTTATGCTCAAACAGCAACATTACACACTAACTAACGTTTAAAAAAGAGAAATCGCAATCAACCACCCCTTTAATGTTAATTTCAACATTTACTAATGCATTATTAAAATCAACAGTTGTGCTTGTTAACAGTTAATGCACTCTGAATTAACATGAACTAACAGTGAATTACTGTATTCTCATTAACTAACATTAGGAAAGATGAATAAATACTGTAACAAATGTATTGTTCATGTTAGTTAATAGGCTACATTAACTAACATTAACTAATGGAACCTTATTGTAAAGTGTTACCTTAATATTACATATCAATATATAATTTTTATTCAGTTCCATACAACAGAATCAGATATAACTTTTTTAAAACTAATTATCCAAATAATGTATAATCTTACAAAGCTATTATTATCAGAGCATGTGAGCAGAGCAGAGTGTCACGAGAGAGTTGCGTCATTACCAGCGTTGCTATGCTACAGCACA